>NC_054607.1:14487262-14649762 GCF_004785595.1 Juglans microcarpa x Juglans regia | reverse complement strand
ATGGCTTAGAGATAGGGCCTATTGTTATTTGAGACTTCAAATTTGGTTAAATGATTTATTTTATTAGTTTAGAATAAGTGGGCTTGAAGATGTCTGGCCCACACGTCTTATTTTCAATGAACTAGAGTTTTCAAGAAGGCCTTGTATTTTGGCCAAGGGCTTACTTGGAAAGTTACTTTTAGGAATTAGGGTTTTAAGAGGTACTGTAGCGTTACTGTAGCCGCGGTACTGTAGCATGTCACTGTTCATCAGGGGCATTTTGGGTAAAAGGGGGCTTTATTTTGGCTAGGGTTTTAATTAGGTTTAGTTTAAATACTCCTTGTAGCCTCATTTGAAGATCAGACAATATTGAATTTTATTTGTGAGTTGAGTTTTCTGCTCTTGTTCTTGATTGAACTCTTGAACTTATCAAAGGTAAATCACAACCTTTGTGGCGTTCCTCCTTTGTAATCTGGGTTCTTGAGACGGGCTCTTCAACGGGTCTAGATTTTAATATAATCTAGGTTCTTGAAACGGGTTCTCATCGGGTCTAGATTCTCCATCCTTGACTTGATTTTTGGCTTTCTTGGGGAGTTTTCAAATTGATTGTGGGTTCAAGGGAATTCATTCCCACGGGTTCATATCAAAAAGGCAAGAGAGTGTGAGACTATTATCGGAAAAAGCCAATTAAGAGTGAAACACGAGTGGAGTGTCATTATTCGAGTGTAAACACGTGAGGGAGTGTGTGAGGTTTACTTTTTTTGTTTTTTGCCACTAACAATCTTTTGTGTAGCGCCTGATAATGTCTCATCGGAGTAGCGCATCACCAAGGGGTAGAGCAGATAACTCATCCTTTGTGTTGCAAGCCATGCAACAACAGTTTGAGCGGTTGAACTTGGTGTTGGGTGAAGTGAGGGATAGGATGGATCATCAAGAAGCAGCGATTAGAAATCTACAAGGTGGGAGGGACAGGAGGCGACGTGAGCATAGAGTTGAAAATCAGTATGAGAATGAAGGAGATGGTGAGGATGAGGAAGACTTAGCATCTGACGTTGAGTCGGGTAGAAATAGAAGAGTTAGGCATGAAAGAGGATTTGAGGGGAATCTAAGGAGTCGGGATGGTGTAGATAGAGACCTTGGTAGCATCAAAATGAAAATACCACCTTTCCAAGGTAGAACTGACCCTGAGGTTTATCTAGAGTGGGAGAAAAAAATAGAGTTGGTGTTTGATTGCCATAATTACTCTGAGGAGAAGAAAGTGAAGTTGGCGGTAATTGAATTCACTGATTATGCTATTTTTGGTGGGATCAATTAGTGACCAATAGGAGGAGGAATTATGAGAGGCCTATAGAGACATGGGGAGAGTTGAAAGCTCTCATGTGGCGGAGATTTGTTCCTAGCCATTACTATAGAGACCTTTACCAGAAATTACAAAATCTTACACAGGGGTTTAGGAGTGTGGAGGATTACTATAAGGAGATGGAGGTGGCGATGATTCGGGCTAATGTAGAGGAGGACTGAGAGGCCACCATGGCTAGATTTTTGAGTGGGTTAAATAGGGACATAGCCAATGTAATTGAATTGCAGCATTATATGGAGATAGAGGATATGGTGCACATGGCTATGAAGGTGGAGAGACAATTAAAGAGAAAAGGGACAGCAAGGTACACTTCGGTTTCTAGCACTACTTGAAAATCAAAATGGGATAGGAATGATCTAGCTGAAGCAAAGAGAAAGACCGAACCACCTAATGGAAAAGATGAGGGAACGAGCAACAAACCCAAGGTAGAATCCCAACCTTCACGGAATAGAGATATCAAATGTTTTAAGTGTTTGGGTTCAGGGCACATTGCTTCTCAATGTCCAAATAGGAGGGTGATGATTATGCGTGACAATGGGGAGGTGATGACTGAGAGTGAAGATGATAGTGATGAGGTGCCCGAGTTGGATGATGCTAGTGATGATGATGGAGTGGTATACCCTGTGACAGGTGAGTCTCTTGTTGCCAGGCGTGCTCTTAATGCACACATTAAGATGGATGATGCAGAGCAACAGAGAGAAAACATTTTCCATACTAGATGGCATGTCAACAATAAGGTATGTAGTATGATAATTGATGGAGGGAGTTGTACTAATGTGGCTAGCACTACTTTGGTTGAGAAATTGAATTTACCAACCTTAAAACACTCTAGACCATACAAATTGCAGTGGTTGAATGATTGGGGAGAGGTTAGGGTGGATAAATAAGTGTTAGTTACTTTTTCTATTGGGAAGTATCAGGATGAGGTGCTTTGTGATGTTGTGCCTTTGCATGCGGGCCATATTTTGTTAGGGAGGCTGTGGCAGTATGATAAGAGAGTGACACATGATGGGTTCAAGAACATATACAGCTTTGAAAAGGAGGGCAAAACAATTAAACTTGCTCCTTTAACTCCAAGCCAGGTCCATGAGGGCCAATTGAAATTGAAAAGTGAGGTTGATCAAAATAGAAAGAGTGAAAACGAGAGTGATCAGAAGAGAAAGAGTGAAAATGAGAGTGATCAAAAAAGGAAGAGTGAAAAAGAGATTGGGCAAAAAAGAAAGAGTGAGAGTGAAAATGAGCATAAAAGAAAGAGTGAAAAAGAAAGTAAAGAGGTGGCTGAGAGTAAAGAAAAAAGAGTAGAGCCACGAGAGAAAAAAGAAAGAGAGTCTTCTGAGAGAAAAGGAAAGGCAAAAGTGAGTTTCTTTGCAAGAGAGAGTGAGGTTAAGAGGGCTTTCTTCGCAGATCGCCCTATAATTTTTCATGTCTATAAAGAGTCTTATCTTACTCTTGATGAAACTAACCAGTCTTTTCCTAGTTTGGTTGTTTCTTTGTTGCAGGTGTTTGAGGATGTATTCCCGAAGGAGATGCCAAATGAGTTGCCACCCATTAGAGGCATTGAGCACCAGATTGATTTTGTGCCCGGGGCTGCTATTCCAAACCGACCAGCCTATAGGAGTAATCCAGAGGAGACAAAAGAGCTTCAGAGGCAAGTTGAGGATTTGATGAGCAAGGGGTACGTGAGGGAGAGCATGAGCCCTTGTGCAGTAGCAGTGCTACTAGTGCCAAAGAAGGATGGGACGTGGAGGATGTGCATTGATTGCAGGGCGGTCAACAATATCACGGTAAAGTATCGCCATCCCATTCCTAGATTGGATGATATGCTTGATGAATTGCTTTTAAGACTAAGTACGGGCTTTATGAATGGTTGGTTATGCCATTTGGACTTACAAATGCGCCCAGTACTTTCATGAGATTAATGAACCATGTCCTACATGCATTCATAAGCAAGTTTGTGGTTGTGTACTTTGATGATATCTTACTGTACAGCAAGAACTTAAATGAACATATTGAGCATTTGAGACATGTGTTTGATGTGTTGAGATGTAAAAAGTTGTATGCTAATTTCAAGAAATGTGCCTTTTGCATGGAAAAAGTTGTTTTTCTTGGTTATGTTGTTAGTACGAAGGGTATTGAGGTGGATAAAGAGAAACTCAAGGCCATCAAGGAGTGGCCAACGCCAAAAAGCATCACTGAGGTAAGAAGCTTTCATGGCTTAGCAACCTTTTATCGGCGTTTTGTTAAAGACTTCAGCACCATTACTGCACCACTCACTGAGGTAATTAAAAAGAATGTTGGGTTTCATTGGGGGGCTAATCAAGAGAATGCTTTTGCCACTATTAAAGAAAGGTTGTGCTCTTCACCTGTGTTAGCATTACCTGATTTTAACAAAGCTTTTGAGATTGAATGTGATGCCTCAGGAATAGGGATTGGAGCCGTTTTCATGCAGGATAGGCGACCCATAGCCTTCTTCAATGAAAAACTAAGTGGGGCATCCCTGAAGTACCCTACTTATGACAAAGAGCTTTATGCTCTTGTTCGTGCATTAGAGACTTGGTAGCACTACCTATGGCCAAGGAAATTTGTGATCCACACCGATCATGAATCATTGAAGCATCTCAAGGGTCAAGGAAAGTTGAATAAAAGGCATGCTAGATGGATGGAATACATTGAGATCTTTCCCTATGTCATCCGTTACAAGCAAGGTAAGGAGAACATTGTTGCTGATGCTCTATCCCGGAGGTATGTACTTCTTACTTCTATGAGTGCTAAAATGCTTGGGTTTGAATATGTGAAAAAAATGTATGCCGATGACGCTGACTTTTCTGATGTGTATATGGCATGTGATATAGCGGCATTTGGTAAGTTTTACAAGCATGATGGTTATTTATTTAAGGAAAGCAAACTTTGTGTGCCAAGTTGTTCTATGCGTGAGTTATTGGTACGTGAGGCACATGGTGGGGGATTAATGGGACATTTTGGTGTCAAAAAAACTTTGGACATTTTGCATGAACATTTCTTTTGGCCTAAGATGAAGAGAGATGTTAATCGTATTTGTGGAAGGTGCATTACGTGTAGAAATGCCAAATCTAAGTTTTTGCCACATGAGTTGTATACACCCTTACCCGTTCCTAGTGAGCCATAGGTAGACATATCTATGGACTTTGTTTTGGGGCTGCCTAGGACAAAAAGGGGTAGAGATTCTATTTTTGTGGTTGTGGATAGATTTAGTAAGATGACACATTTCATTTCATGCCATAAAACAGATGATGCCAATAACATAGCTGACTTGTTTTTTAGAGAGATAGTGCGACTCCATGGTATACCTAGGAGTATTGTTTCTGATAGGGATGTTAGCTACTTTTGGAAGGTGTTGTGGGGGAAATTGGGTACTAAGCTCTTCTTTTCCACTACTTGTCATCCACAGACTAATGGTCAGACTTAAGTAGTTAATAGGACTTTAACTCAGCTTTTACTCACTGTTGTTCAAAAGAATTTAAAAACTTGGGAGGATTGTCTGCCATTTATAGAGTTTGCATATAATTGGACCATGCATACTTCTACTTCATATTCTCCTTTTGAAATTGTTTCTGGATTTAATCCGCTTACTCCTTTGGATTTGATGCCTTTATCTGTTGATGGCAGTAGTAGCTTGGATGGACAAAACAAGGCGGAGTTAGTGAAGTCACTTCATGAGAGGGTACGACTTCAAATTGCCCAAAAGAATGAAAGGGTTGCTTCCCAAGCCAATAAAGGGCGAAGATGTTCATCTTTGAACCGAGAGATTGGGTTTGGGTTCACATACGCAAAGAAAGATTCCCAGCCCAAAGAAGGACGAAGTTGCATCCTCGAGGAGATGGACCTTTCCAAGTTCTTGAGAAAATTATTGACAACACATATAAAGTGGATCTTCCAGGTGAGTATAATGTTTCTGCTAGTTTCAATGTTTTTGATCTTTCTCCTTTTGATGTAGGTGACGATTCGAGGTCGAATCCTTTTGAGCAGAGGGGGAATGATGGAAACCAAGTTGGGCCTACTCTTAAAGATCATTTGCAAATTCCAGATAGGCCAATTACAAGATCAAGGGCCAAGAAGATCAAGGAAGCAATGCACAGATTGGTGCAATCCACTTGGGATGAAGCTAGCAAGAGCCCAACACTAAAGATGGGCTTGAAATAAGGAGAACCAGCTTTGATACACTTGATTCAAGCTGTGGAAGACATGACTTAGAGATATGGCCTATTGTTATTGGAGACTTCCAATTTGGTTAAATGATTTATTTTATTAGTTTAGAATAAGTGGGCTTGAAGATACCTGGCCCACACGTCTTATTTTCAATGAACTAGGATTTTCAAGAAGGCCTTGTATTTTGGCCAAGGACTTATTTGGAAAGTTACTTTTTAGGAATTAGGGTTTCAAGAGAGTACTGTAGCATTACTGTAGTTGTACTGTAGCCGCGGGTACTGTAGCGCAACACTGTTCATCAGGGCATTTTGGGTAAAAATGGTCTTTATTTTGGCTAGGGTTTAAATTAGGTTTAGTTTAAATACTCCTTGTAGCCTCATTTGAAGGCTAGACAATATTGAATGTTATTTGTGAGTTAAGGTTTCTCCTCTTGTTCATGATTGAATTCTTGAACTTATCAAAGGTAATTCACAACCTTTGTGATATTCCTCCTTTGTAATCTAGGTTCTTGAGACGGGTTCTGATATGAACCCGCGGGAAAGAATTCCCTTGAACCCACAATCAATTTGAAAACTCCCCAAGAAAGCCAAAAATCAAGTCAAGGATGGAGAATCTAGACCCGATGAGAACCCGTTTCAAGAACCTAGATTATATTAAAATCTAGACCCGTTGAAGAGCCCGTCTCAAGAACCCAGATTACAAAGGAGGAACGCCACAAAGGTTGTGATTTACCTTTGATAAGTTCAAGAGTTCAATCAAGAACAAGAGGAGAAAACTAAACTCACAAATAAAATTCAATATTGTCTAGCCTTCAAATGAGGCTACAAGGAGTATTTAAACTAAACCTAATTAAAACCCTAGCCAAAATAAAGCCCCTTTTTACCCAAAATGCCCCTGATGAACAGTGTCGTGCTACAGTACCCGTGGCTACAGTACGGCTACAGTAACGCTACAGTACCTCTTAAAACCCGAATTCATAAAAAGTAACTTTCCAAATAAGCCCTTGGCCAAAATACAAGGCCTTCTTGAAAACCCTAGTTCATTGAAAATAAGACGTGTGGGTCAGGCATCTTCAAGCCCACTTATTCTAAACTAATAAAATAAATCATTTAACCAAATTTGAAGTCTCCAATAACAATAGGCCCTATCTCTAAATCATGTCTTCCACAGCTCGAATCAAGTGGATCAAAGCTGGTTCTCCTTCTTTCAAGCCCATCTTGAGTGTTGGGCTCTTGCTAGCTTAATCCCAAGTGGATTGCACCAATCTGTGCATTGCTTCCTTGATCTTCTTGGCCCTTGATCTTGTAATTGGCCCATCTGGAATTTGCAAATGATCATTAAGACTAGGCCCACCTTGGTTCCCATCATTCCCCCTATCCTCAAAAGGATTCGACCTCGAATTTCCACCTGGATCAAAAGGAAAAATGTTAGTAACATTGAAAATAGCAAAAACTTGATACTTACTTGAAAGATCTACTTCACGTGTATTTTCATTAATTTTCTCAAGAAATTGAAAATGTTCATCCAAGCTACTCCTATCATCAACAAGCAAAGCCATCAAAGGTAAATGAGTAAGTGGATTAAAACCATAAACAACCTCAAATGGAGAATAAGAAATAGTAGTATGCAAGGTTTTATATGCACAATCTAATAAGGGCAAATGATACTCCCGCAAATGTCCATGTAGCAATTCAATGAATGGCAAATGATACTCCCACAAACGTTCATGCAACACGTTAATGAATGACAAATGATATTTCCACAAACATTCATGCAATACGTCAGTGAATGGCAAATGATACTCCCACAAACGTTCATGCAACATATTGAAAGTCTTCCTTACACCAAAGTTACCCAACAAACCACCATGTCTATCACACACAAGCAACTTAAGCATAAAACTAGTTGGCACACAAAATCTATTCCCTCTAAACAAGTACCAATCTAATTTATAGAACTTACCAAACGATGCTTTTTCACATGTTCCATACACACTAGCAAAGTCATCATCATTAGCATGCAATTCCTTAATATATTCAAGTCTCAACAATTTTACATCTAAAATGAAGATAAGGACGTACCTTCTTGCTAAAGCATCAACCATAAAATTTTCCATACCTTGCGTGTATTTGAATACATGAGGAAAAGTCTCAACACAGTCGTCCCATTTAGCATGCATTATAGTCAACGACATACCTTGTCCCTTCAAGTGTGTAAAAAACTCATGTTCTTCAAGGAAAGGTCGGTTAGGAATTGTCACACCTGGCACAAAATCAATGTAATGCTTTATCTCCCTAATAGGTGGCAATCCACAAAACACGCCGCTAGGAATCATGACCTCATATCCCTGCAAAAAAGAAACAACAACACTAGGTAAAGAGTTGTTAAATTTGTTAGTATAAAAGTTTGCCTTAGCATAAAAACTCACTTTTGTCTCTCTGTTTCTCTTTGCAATCTCTCTTTCTTTTTCCTCTTGTGGCACCATTCTTTTTTCTTGACTCTCAGCCACCTCTATATTTTCTTTTTCACTCTCTCTTTCTCTTGATGTTTCAGCCTCATTCTCTCTTTTCATCTCACTATATTTTTCATTTTCACTCTCTTTTTTTCTTTCACTCTCCTCTTTTTTTGAACTCTCGGCCTCACAATTGTTTTCCAACTCATTCTCTATTTTTCTTGAGGTTTCAGCCTCACCCTCATCTTTTCCCTTAGGTAGTTCGGTCTTCCTCTTTGTTACAGCTTGATCATTTTTGTCCCACTTTTGTTTCCAAGGAGTACTAGAAACGAAAGTATACCTTGATGTACCCTTTATTTTCAACTTCCTCTCCACCTTCATAGCCATGTGTACCATGTCCTCTACCTCCACATAATGTTGCAACTCAACTACATTGGCTATCTCCCTATTCAACCCACTCAAAAATTTTGTCATCGTGGCCTCCCGATCCTCCACTACATTAGCCCGAATCATAGCCACCTTCATCTCCTTATAGTAATCCTCTACACTCCTAGACCCTTGTGTAAGATTTTGTAATTTTTGGTGGAGGTCTCTATAGTAGTGGCTAGGTACAAATCTCCGACATGATAGCTTTCAACTCTCTCCAAGTTTCTACAGGCCTCTCAAGATTCCTCCTCCTATTGGTCACTAATTGATCCTACCAAATACTGGCATAATCAGTGAACTCAATTACCGCCAACTTCACCTTCTTCTCCTCGGAGTAATTATGACAATCAAACACCAACTCCATTCTTTTCTCCCACTCCAAATAAACTTCAGGGTCAGTTCCACCTTGAAATGATGGTATTTTCATTTTGATGCTCCCAAGGTTCTTATCTACTCCATCTCGACCCCCTGGCTTTGCCCTAAGTCCCCTTCCACGCCTAACTCCTCCATGTCTACCCAATCCAACGTCATATGTTAAGTCTTCCTCATCCTCACCATCTCCCTCATTCTCATACTCATTTTCAACTCTACACTCACGTCGCCTCCTATCTCTCCCACATTGAAGATTTCTAATTGCTGCTTCTTGATGATCCATCCTATCTCTCACTTCACCCAACACAAAGTTCAACCGCTCAAACTGCTGTTGCATGGCTTGCAACACATAGGATGAGTTATCCGCTCTCCCCCTTGGTGATGCGTTACTCCGTTGAGACATTATAAGGTGTTGCACAAAAGAATGTTAGTGGCAAAAAGAAAACCTCACACACTCCCTTACGTGTTTACACTCGAATAATGGCACTCCACTCGTGTTTCACTCTTAATTGGCTTTTTCCCGATAAATATAGTCTCACACTCTCTTGCCTTTTACCTCAAGAGTTTTCCCGCTCAAGTTCTTTAAGAACTAGTTGAACTAAATCAAGACAATACAACCTTGTATTATTCCAACCAGTAATATAGATCCAGGAAACAAGAAACAAGGAAGGAATAAAACGACACGGGACTCAAGGAATTTATATGAGGGAAAGAGTAATTATAGAAGAAGATACCAACTACAAATATGTATTCAGCCCCTTTGAGCACAAAACTCAATCAACAAATGTTTTTCTTTGTCTTTGTTGTAACTATGTAGCAACCTTTAAATATGCTACATCTCCTTATCTTCTTCTCCTTCTTCTTCTTCTTCTTTTTTTTTTTTTTTTTTTTCGAATTTTCTTTTCTTTTCTTTTCCTTTCCTTTCCTTTCCTTTCTTTTCTTTTCTTTTCTCTTCTTTTCTTCTCCTTTCCTTTCTTTTCTTTTCTTTTCTTTTTTTTTTTCTAATTCAATCACAAACAGAAATACTCAATTGTAAAAAACAAGCAATTGAATTGAAGCACACAAGAATTGACAACGAAATAGAAGAGAATCAATGGAACGACATTCCAAGCAATTGACAAACTCAGATATGCATTAAACCCTAGAATTTTGAAACCTAGGTGATGCAAATTTCAGCCAAACCCAAAACCCTTAGAATTTTGGCAGCCTACTTTTCGTCTCTGCAATTTTTTTTTTTTTTTTTGGCAACTCTAGAACAATGTAGCCCTAGAATTAAATTTAAGGATGCAAGATATTAAAAGATAGAATCAGACCTGATTGGAAACCTTGCTCTGATACCAAATGATATGAACCCGCGGGAAAGAATTCCCTTGAACCCACAATCAATTTGAAAACTCCCTAAGAAAGCCAAAAATCAAGTCAAGGATGGAGAATCTAGACCCGATGAGAACCCGTTTCAAGAACCTAGATTATATTAAAATCTAGACACGTTGAAGAACCCGTCTCAAGAACCCAGATTACAAAGGAGGAACGCCACAAAGGTTGTGATTTACCTTTGATAAGTTCAAGAGTTCAATCAAGAACAAGAGAAGAAAACTCAACTCACAAATAAAATTCAATATTGTCTAGCCTTCAAATGAGGCTACAAGGAGTATTTAAACTAAACCTAATTAAAACCCTAGCCAAAATAAAGCCCCTTTTTACCCAAAATGCCCCTGATGAACAGTGTCGTGCTACAGTACCCGCGGCTACAGTACGGCTACAGTAACGCTACAGTACCTCTTAAAACTCTAATTCATAAAAAGTAACTTTCCAAATAAGCCCTTGGCCAAAATACAAGGCCTTCTTGAAAACCCTAGTTCATTGAAAATAAGACGTGTGGGTCAGGCATCTTCAAGCCCACTTATTCTAAACTAATAAAATAAATCATTTAACCAAATTTGAAGTCTCCAATAACAATAGGCCCTATCTCTAAGTCATGTCTTCCACAGCTCGAATCAAGTGGATCAAAGCTGGTTCTCCTTCTTTCAAGCCCATCTTGAGTGTTGGGCTCTTGCTAGCTTAATCCCAAGTGGATTGCACCAATCCGTGCATTGCTTCCTTGATCTTCTTGGCCCTTGATCTTGTAATTGGCCCATCTGGAATTTGCAAATGATCATTAAGACTAGGCCCACCTTGGTTCCCATCAGGTTCTTCAATGGGTCTAGATTTTGATATAATCTAGGTTCTTGAAACGAGGTCTCATCGGGTCTAGGTTTTTCCATCCATTGACTTGAATTTGGCTTTCTTGGGGAGTTTTCAAATTGATTGTGGGTTCAAGGGATTTCATTCCCACGGGTTCATATCTTGACTTGACAATTTTCAAAAGACTTCTAACAGAGACTTTAGTTTTTCAGAAAAACTTCTTAACTTCCTTATTCATGTAGATTTTAAAGAGAACTTGTCTTATCAGAACATATCACAAGATTTGCATCGAGTGATCCTTATCATATCACAAGATTTTTTCATCAAGTGATCCTTATCATATCATCCTTAACTTATGAGCTCTTATCCTTGTTCAGAAGGTGGACACAACACGGTTCCCCTTAGCACCGTGTGTTCCTGCTAGTTACAGCACCATCCACGGTCTGTGCACTGTGATGAATACGCCATAAATAGAGATTCATATTAACTCAGCCTTATTTCGTCGAGTTACTTGCCTTATGCACTCACTAGTGTTAAGCGCTTCCTCGCTCCAGCATTCTTTGAAAAGAATACATTCAAGGCTCGCTGACCCTGGGGTTACCACTCTATTCTTAAGTACTTCAGAGTGGATAGAGGAGTTCTACTAGGAAATTCCCCCACCCTAGCACTTGGGGTCATGATAAAATTTATAAACTCTTTTCTTTGAAATCACTTTTTGGAAAAACTTTTCTCCAAATGCATATGGCATGAGACTTAAGACATACACATTTACACTTCACATATGATATATGAAATACTGTGCATGAAATAACCAAGAGTTCAATTCATGGCATGACAACATAGATCACATGAGATATCAAAACACATACATGGGACCATGGAAAAGGGCCTTGGCCGAAACATGTAGGTGCAAAAAATGAAGAATCATCGCTTGAACATGCTTCTTCTTCAAACATATTTCCATAGAAATCAAAGCATAACGAAATGAAACATAAAATCATGGTATTTGGTCAAGATCCAAAACTTCTAAGACATGGTATAGCCGAATCACCAAGTATCACAAATCGACAACAATATTTTCCTTAGAACCAAAACATGCTAAAAACATTCTTGCCAGTTTCCTCTCAAACTAAATCATGCCATTCATGTAATATTCATATTCCAAGATCACATAAGCATATTCAAAAAAGCAAACAAGAGATAACAAACAAAGCAACCATATCGATCAAAAGGATTTACACAAATATATACAAGTATTAACCAAGAGTAAGTTGAGTTTATACTTACAAAAATCCACATAAGGAAATACTAGAAAGCTGCAAATCAGAATGTGCTTCATTAGAAAGTGTCTAAAAATCCTATTTCGTGTTCTTGAGTGTGTGAGGGTTTCTAGGGCATCACTTGATCTCAAACCAATTGCCCTTTAGGATTTTTAGGTCAAAAACCTCTTCATTTCACTCGTGTTGTAAAACAAAACTTGAAATAAGATAAATACACATATGGTGATCGAAAACATGGAGGATATACATCCCCCACCATTCGGCTTCATGGGTTCTTTGAAAACCCCATAACCTTTTTCCACAAAAATGGGTAGAAGTGTGTGGATTTCACCATTCTTGAAATCCTATGAGATTTGGATCTCATTTTGAGTTGAGAAGGTGACTTGTGTGTGTAAGACTAGAGAAAAACCAATCCTTCCCTTGTCTATTCTTGATGGTGCCGAACTCCTCTCATGAAAATGAATCCTCCTTGTTTCGTTGGAAAGAAAGTGCGAGAAAGTATGAGAATCTTCAAGTGAAGGTGTGACAAGAATGTGGAGAAGATGAGAATCTTCCATCTATGCCCCTTCCAATTCTCAACGAAGTGCATTGTGCATTAAGGCAAAGAGGTAAAACAACTACAAATCTCTTCATTTTCCCAAGAGAAGAAGAAACTTTGCGTGAGTGACAAATGGCATAGGCGTGTGCCATGCCCTAGCCATCTACTCTCTCTTCCACTTCCCAAGTTGATGCTTCATCTCCTAGTGCTTCTTCCCTAGGTGACTCCTCATATGCCATTGGTCTAAAGATAACTTAAGTGACAAGTGGCGGGTGAAGAGGTGCATTGGAAATGTGGTAGCCGAAATCCTAGGGGCATATTTTCCCTTTGATACAAGAGTACCTTCATCTAATCTTCTAGAAGCTTTATGCATGTTTGACACTACGCAAAAGTCTGACAAATCCGAAATCCCATGTGTCCCCTTCGGTTTCCCATGCATCTTTTCTGGAAAAACTTCCTTCCTCTTCCCTAGGCTTTCAAGCCACCTCTTGGTGTTTCCCTATACTTCTCTCTCCCCCTTAACCCACTATCAAGTCCAGAATCGTAGTGCAACACATGCATGACACATAGCAATAGTGACTAGGGTTTGGGTCATGGATCTAAAGCCATTTGGGCCTGGGTTTCTAAATAGGGCCGAAAATAACAAGGTATTCTAGGGCTACTCCCATCTTGGGCTCAAGTTGCTAAATCAAAGACTCTAAGGCCTTCCAAAAATAACTAAAGCTCTTAAAATGCTATGCCAACTAAGAATAAATTCTATGGGCCATACTTAAGCAAGCTCAGGTCATCAAATCCTCCCCTCCTTAGAAAAAGATTTCGTCCTCGAAATTTGTACCCTAACCATCAATCAAAACATTCGTAAGAAGAAATACCGGGCTACTACCTCTTCCATATGCAGCCATAGACTTCTCGGATGATGTTGATGATGAGGGTATTTCATTTGCCTCTTCTGTTACTGAATCATGTGAAAAGTAGCATATTGCTTCCAAGTCGTAATCAAGATACATATTAACACTCATCTCATTCAACCTATGCTCTATCTTAAGCTTTGTATCCCCGATAGGTTGACCTTCTTCATGGAAGCAAATACAATCCGCAGACATGTCGGAGGTCTCACAAGGTGTAAACTTACTAGCGCGTTCTTCCGCTGCGTGACTCAATTCTGCCTCTGGATCAAAATTGCGCAGATTTGTGCTTTCTGCTTCCTTCGAGCTACACTACGGTTGCCGCTCCTCATGTGGTAACACTCTTCGAAAATGAAGCCTTCCTCTAGAATCCGCATCCAACACATGAGTGCAATGTCTTTCTCCATCTGTCTGGATTGTTCCGCTATCACCTGTTGCCTTCTCCTAAGGCGATCTTTGGTACGATGATCTCTTCATTCTCTCAATTGTGCCATTGAAGAAACAGACATACGTTGGGTCCTTCTAGATCCTGCCATCTCCTATTCCAAGGGTTTGGTAGGTGTACACAAGGTTACCACGCTTAAACAAACAAACAAGGAATAGATAGATTTCACATAGAACAAAACATTCACACATAGATATCAAACAATTTCATGCATACATCAAGAGTTATGGGATACAAATAAATTAGTGTATTCACTTTTCAGTGTATCCTCCCGTTCCCAAGTTGCTTCTTCAAAATCTAGGTTATTCCAGAGTACTTTTACTTGAGGTATCTTCCGATTCCTCAACTCTTGTTCCTTGCGATCCACAATTTGCACTGGCCATTCTTTATAAGACAAGTTGGGTTGAAGCCGAATCTCGCGGGGCTCCATTACCACTGACTGTCTTTCTCCAAAGCTCTTATTTAAGGTTGATACATGAAACACATTATGTATTCCCTGCATCTCTGCTGGAAAATCCAATCTGTAAGCTACTGGACCAACTCTTTTGATTACCTTATATGGTTCGGGGACTCAACTTTTCATTTTTACCGAAATGTATGACTCCTTTCATGGGTGATACTTTGAAGTATACCCAATCTCCTACTGCAAACTCCAGATTCCTCCATCGGTTATCGGCATAGCACTTCTACTTGTTCTGGGCTAGGCTGCTTTCATTCTTTCTTGGATCATGGTCAATTGTTTCTGAACTTCCAGTAAATACTCGAGTCCTAGTATTTTCCTTTCTCCCACTTCATCCCAATACAACGGGGATCTGCATTTTCTTCTATATAATGCCTCGTAGGGAGCCATCTGAATGGTAGCCTGAAAACTATTATTGTAGGCAAATTCCACCAAAGGTAGGTGACTTTCCCAATCTCCACTTAGCTCCATAACACATGCTCATAGCATGTCTTCCAAAGTTTGGATTGTATGTTCTGTCTATCCATCTGTCTGAGGGTGATATGCAAATTCAGACGAGTGCCTAACATATTTTGCAAACTCTGCCAAACTCGCTAAGTAAAACAGGTATCTCAGTCCAATACTATGGCTTTAGGTACTCCATGCAGTCGGACGATTTCCTTAACATAAACTCGGGAGAGTTTTTCCATAGAATCCATGTTAGCTATGGGTAGAAAATGTGCACTCCTAGTCAATCGGTCGATTATAACCCATATCGAATTCCTGACGACGTCCTTGGCAGACCTATTACGAAGTCCATTAACACTTCTTCCCATTTCCACTCTGGGATAGGCAATGATTGTAGTTCACCTGCCGGTCTCTGGTGCAGATTTTTTGACTGAATAGGTACTTAAGACTTTGGTGGTCTGTGTACACTTCACATTTCTCTCCGTACAAATAGTAACTCCAAATCTTGAGTGCAAAAACTACCGCTGCCAACTCCAAGTCTTGGGTAGGATAATTCTGTTCATGATCCTTGAGCCGTCATGAAGCATAAACGACAACTCTTCCTTCTTGCATTAGAACGCTTCCCAAACATATCTTAGAGGCGTCACTATAGACCACGTAGGGCTTGTGAGGTTCTGGTAGTACTAATACTGGGGTAGAAGTGAACCTCTTCTTCATGATCCTTGACCCGTCACTATAGACCACGTTGGTCCTTCCCTTAGCTGAATCCTTCTCTTCCATCTGTGCCCCTTCCAATTCTCAACTAAGTGCATTGTACATTAAGGCAAAGAGGTAAAACAACTCCATGTCTCTTCTTTTTTCGAAGAGAAAAAACTTTGCATGAGTGACACATGGCATAAGCATGTGTCATGCCCTAGCTGTCCACTCTCTCTTCCACTTTCTAAGTTGATGCTTCATCTCATAATGCTTCTTCCCTAGGTGACTCCTAATGTGCCATTGGTCTAAACATAACTTAAGTGACAAGTGGCAAGTGAAGAGGTGCATTGGGAATGTGGTAGCCGAAATCCTAGGGGCATATTTGTCCTTTGATACAAGAGTCCCTTGATCTAATCTTCTAGAAGCTTAATGCATGTTTGACACTTGGCAAAAGTCTGAAAAATCCGAAATCCTATGTGTCCCCTTCGATTTCCCATGCATCTTTTTTCGAGAAAAACTTCCTTCCTCTTCCCTAGGCTTCCCTTGCCAAGAAAATCTACCTTGTAACTCAAAATTAAGCCACAACATTGGTCTAGGCATATGGGAAATGGGTTGGCCGAAAATCCTTTTGTCTTCCTAGGTCCCTTTTGTCTCTTGATTTTTCTAGAAGGTTTTTAGCATGTTAACAAGTGGCAAATCCTCTAGGGTAGGCGTGCAAGCCACCTCTTAGTGTTTCCCTACACTTTTCCCTCCCCTTTAACCCACTATCAATCCAGATTCATAGGGCAACACATGGATGACACATGGCACTAGTGACTAGGGCTTGTGATATGAACCCGTGGGAATGAATTCCCTTGAACCCACAGTCAATTTGAAAACTCTCCAAGAAAGCCAAAAAATAAGTCAAGGATGGAGAATCTAGACCCGATGAAAACTCGTTTCAAGAACCTAGATTATATTAAAATCTAGACCCGTTGAAGAACCCGTCTCAAGAACCCAGATTACAAAAGAGGAACGCCACAAAGGTTGTGATTTACTTTTGATAAGTTCAAGAGTTCAATCAAGAACAAGAGGAGAAAACTCAACTTACAAATAAAATCCAATATTGTCTACCTTCAAATGAGTCTACAGGGAGTATTTAAACTAAACCTAACTAAAACCCTAACCAAAATAAAGCCCTTTTTTACCCAAAATGCACCTCATGAATAGTGTCATGCTACAGTATCCGCGGCTACAATACGGCTACAGTATCGCTACAGTACCTATTAAAACCCTAATTCCTAAAAAGTAACTTTCCAAATAAGCCCTTGGCCAAAATATAAGGCCTTCTTGAAAACTCTAGTTCATTAAAAATAAGACGTGCGGGCCAGGCATCTTCAAGCCCACTTATTCTAAACTAATAAAATAAATCATTTAACCAAATTGGAAGTCTCCAATAACAATAGGCCCTATCTCTAAGTCATGTTTTCCACAGCTTGAATCAAGTGGATCAAAGTTGGTTCTCCTTCTTTTAAGCCCATCTTGAGTGTTGGGCTCTTGCTAGCTTCATCCCAAGTGGATTGCACCAATCCGTACATTACTTCCTTGATCTTCTTGGCCCTTGATCTTGTAATTGGCCCATCTGGAATTTACAAATGATCTTTAAGACTAGGCCCACTTTGGTTCCCATCAGCTTGGGTCATGGACCTAAAACCATTTGGGCGTGGGTTTCTAAATAGGACCGAAAATCACAAGGCATTATAGGGCTACTCCCCTCTTGGTCTCAAGTTGCTAAATCAAAGACTCTAAGGCCTTCCAAAAATAACTAAAACTCTTAAAATGCTATGGCAACTAAGAATAAATTCTATGGGCCATGCTTAGGCAAGCTCAAGTCATCAAATTTTGTAACATACGCTTAGATAATTTAATTATGATTTATGTCTAAATGTCACATTCATGATATAAATGTCATTTTGAGCTTGAAACATAGCATTGTGCATTTACATGACATGTGTAAATTTTACTATTTGAGCATATTATATGAAACTGTCATTTTCATACATCACAAACACACCATGAAAAATATTTTCAAGCCTAGCAATAAAAATAAATTTTGTCACAACCCCAAAGGTTAGGATGGGGAATTGTCTTAGTGGAACTCCAATGTCTACTCTAGTGTGTAAAAATGGAGTTGTAACCCCTATGTTGACAAATGTTATGTTACCAATGTTATACTTTACAAATAACATAGTTTCAATATGAGTTATACTACGGTCACCAATAGGTACTCAATGCATAATGGGGAGCTGTGATGATACCATATGTTATAATGTTATTGTTAATGACGTCTTTAATAAATATGAAATTTTATGTTTTTGAAAGAATGAATTGATAAATGTTCTCTGTAAGAAAACATGCATCAAATTGTTTCTGAAAATGTTGAAGAATCTTGATGGTAGACAAATATTGATTTTTCTGCATAGCATGCATCTCATGTTTATCATTTATCATACATAACTTATCTCTGTGCAAGTTGGTTGTTTAACTTACTGAGATTTCAAGTAAATCTCACCCTTGTGGACCCATTACTGTTTCCCTAGAGTGGTAGAAGTTGTGTCAGGACCGGTTGAGGAGGAACTGGATGGACCACTGGATACAGATGGTTGAAGAGGAGTCTGACCTTGAGCGAAGAGTAGATACCATTTTGATGTTCATAGCATTGACTCTTCATACTTCAGAGGGTATGAAAGAGTTAATCTGACTATTGAGACTTGGTTTTAAGTATCTTGTATTAAGAAAATGATATCCTTTAGTTTGAACTTATGATAGTTATTAATATTATTAGGATGTTTAGTTCATTTTTACATAATTTTTTTTTATAAGTCACCCTTATTCCACTGCGATTATTGCATACTAGGATGGATTGCGTATTAGCTGTCATGAATGGGGGTATATAACTATGTGTTACATGTCTCGACGCTCTAAGTCTTCATTACATCCCAAGTAGGGGTTTGAGGCCCTCACAAAAACTAAGTCCCTGGTGATATGAACCCGCGGGAATGAAATCCCTTGAACCCGCAACCAATTTGAAAACTCCCCAAGAAAGCCAAATTCAAGTCAATGGATGGAAAAACCTAGACCCGATGAGAACTCATTTCAAGAACCTAAATTATATCAAAATCTAGACCCGTTGAAGAACCTGTCTCAAGAACCTAGATTACAAAGGAGGAACGCCACAAAGGTTGTGATTTACCTTTGATAAATTCAAGAGTTCAATCAAGAACAAGAAGAGAAATCTCAACTCACAAATAACATTCAATATTGTCTAACCTTCAAATGAGGCTACAATAAGTATTTAAACTAAACCTAATTAAAACCCTAGCCAAAATAAAGCCCATTTTTACCCAAAATGCCCTGATGAACAGTGTCACGCTACAGTACCTCTTGAAACCCTAATTCCTAAAAAGTAACTTTCCAAATAAGCCCTTGGCCAAAATACAAGGCCTGCTCGAAAACTCTAGTTCATTAAAAATAAGACGTGTGTGCCGGCATCTTCAAGCTTACTTATTTTAAACTAATAAAATAAATCATTTAATCAAATTGAAAGTCTCCAATAACAATAGGCCCTATCTCTAAGTCATGTCTTCCACAGCTTGAATCAAGTGGATCAAAGCTGGTTCTTCTTCTTTCAAGCCCATCTTGAGTGTTGGGCTCTTGCTAGCTTCATATCCCATGTAGATTGCGCCAATCCGTGCATTGCTTCCTTGATCTTCTTGGTCCTTGATCTTGTAATTGGCCCATCTGGAATTTGCAAATGATCTTTAAGACTAGGCCCACCTTGGTTCCCATCACCTGGTATGTAGGACCCTATGATATCGTAGAATGAATTGCTTATCGTTTGGACTTACCAGTATAAATGCAGGGCATACACGACGTGTTCCACATATCTTCTCTAAAAAAGAGCTTCGGGAATGACGACCAGTGATAATGGAGTCAAAAAACATTCAGCTCCAGCCTAACATGTCTTACAAAGAATGGTCTGTGCAAATTAGAGATCGAAAGTAACAAGAGCTAAGGAATCGAAAGATATCCCTATTCAAGGTGCTTTGGAACAAACCGGACTACCAAGAAGCCACCTAGCAGAGAAAGGATTCGATGAGGACTAAATATCCTCATTTGTTTGTATCTTAGAAGAATTAACTCTAATAAAATAGCTAAGAGATGCAATGTTTGATTGATCTGTTGGATGATTTTGCAATAAGAATGTTTGCATGTTTGCAATTTTTATTTGGTGTTGTTATTGCATACCAACCATACCCATGATAACAGGGTATGGCATGAAATAGAACTACCGCACGTATGTCAATATTATCGGTAGTCAGGATTAGAAATATGAGCAAGCGTAGACATAGGAACAGGCAAGAAAGGAGGGATCGAATGATTATGGCCCATTGGCAACAGATGGAAAGGTTTGAGTATCACCGCACTCACATGTTAGACGCAAATTTTAGAGGGAATATTTTTTTACGGCAAGCATTGTCGCATGAAGAGTGACAACCTCCACATGACCCATTAGTATGGAAAGATGCTACAAGGTTGTGCATGCTCGGACTTAACCAAGAGGCAAAATCGGAAGTTAGCGCCAAAAGGTTTACAGTATTTGAGACCTCTACTGATCATATTCCCTTCCATGAGGAAGGCCAACCTTTGGAGGATGATGAGAACATCATAGAACACATGCTGAATGAGATGAGAGTGAATATGTACTATGACCCCGATTTGGATGTGATACTATCTGTCTTAGGACTCTGTGACAGAAAAATGGGAAGACGCTTCGTCTCGTTCATCATTTGAGGACTTGATAGCACAGACAATGTATTTTGAATGAGTTAGCACCCATTTTGTTTGATTTATTTTACTTCTGGATTTGGTGCCGATTTCATGGACAAAATCTTTTCTTAAAGGGGGGAGGATGTGACATCATTTTATTATTTTGGCCTTAGTTCGAATAGATTTTTAGCGTAAGCCTTGGTGAGGTAAGAACATAGGAACTAGCAAAGGCCCTATCCAACATAAAGAGAGATAAACGCCCAAGCCCACTATGAGGCCCAAAAGGACCAAGAGGAATACAACCATTAGAAGGCCAAGGCTTTCGAAACCCTAATTAGGGTTTTGATGATGGAGGGAGGCGCCAAAAAGGAGATAGTGATCTTTAGATTTCCTAAGCTCAATCATTTGTGACCTAGGGAAGGGGCATTCCGGTTGGACAAAGCAACTTGCCACTTGGTAGGCATGCTAGGAGGCTTCTAGAAGAAGCCAAAGTGTTGGAGGGAAAAACAAAGGCTTGGCACACTTAGGGCACACACCCATCTCACTCACCAACTACCCTGCCACATGGCCAACATGCAAATATGCTTCCAGGATTCATTGTATCTGGACTCAAGAATGGAAGAAAGAAGGAGAAAGGGTGGACTTCGTTATCCAAAAGCCACACACCACCCACCACTACCTTTATTGTATGGGAAATCTCTAGGAGGTTCAATGATGGGGAATTGAAAAAGGCGCATGGGGTAAATCAAAATCTAAAGTACAAGTCTCTATGAGACCTTAGGGTTTCTGTTAAGGAGCTACACACCCAACCATGAGATCCAAGCATCATCTTGCCATTTGTCACGCATGCACTAGGTGTTGGAGCTCCTAAAGGAAGTCAATAATGAGGAAGGTGAAAAGGGGCATTGGGAAAGGACCACGTGCCACCCCCAAAGACTTCTAGAACAATCCAAGAGCAAGAAGAGACAAGAGGTATTTTCGGCTAAGGTAACACACACGCACACGCCTATGCCAAATGGCAACCATGCACATGCCTAGGGACAAGAAGGCTTGTAACACCCGGATCCAATCAAACTCAATTTTTTTTATTTATTGATTTTGTTCATCTTATTTTGTTTCATTTTCTTCACATGATATTTTTTCTCCCCGCATGTTTATTTTTCTTTCCGTCTATATTTCTTTTTCACCCGTAAGTCTCCCTTTCATCCACTTCATGCACACACACGACACTGCCTTTCATCCGCACACACGTCTCTCTCGTCTCTCTAGGGTTTCACCTCACATATATATAGACGCATATGCTTTTCCATGCTATTAAAACTACCCAAACACTAGCCGCTGCACCACCTTAGAATCGCAAGTCCAGCCTCCATCCCTTGGGTCTCATGCACTCCCATACCTATAGTCACCCCACGTAAGCCAACCCTTCGTCGTCCATACTACCGCCACCAGTGCACCCCCGTGTAAGCCTTTGATCAACCAACCCATCTTCACCGTGCACCGACCAGAATTCACGATGCCCTCCATACAAATATCGACGCAACCGTGCATGCATTGCATCTCCACGGATCGCAACTCCACCTCGCCGTGCGTCACCTCCACTTGACCATCACTGGTAGTCCAACTTGTCCGCCGTACACCGCTGCACCACCACCAGAGTGCCGAGAACAACCATCTACGGAGTGATCTGAAACTCCTCTGTTTTGGGTCCAAAAAACAGAGCAGTCCGTTCCACTGAGCTCCTCCGCCAGCCTCTCCCTCTCCCTGTGCCCTCGGTTTTTCAGCCACGTTACACGACGGAAACCACCGCATGTAGCTCCCGACCAGTCGCACTCCTTCTCGCTGTCCCTCGGTGAGTTTTCTCCCCTTCCGTACGCCATAGTCTCTCCGTCTCTCACTCACACCTTCACTGTGTTTCTTTCTCTCACTCTCTCTCGCTTCCAGTGCTCCGCCGAGATCACCGCCGCTACGTTGCTAAGCCTCTAGCCCCTCGCTGCTGCCGCGTGATTCCTCCATGTGTAAGCCCCTGCCATGCAAGATATCTGTTTACGTAGGTCATGGCATTTGTTTACGTAGGTCATGGTTGGTTTTCAAAGAAATGAAGGAAATTACATGAGTGCCCTTTTACTAAATGTTTTATTAATGTGCTTTTAAGTTTTTTTATATACGTATTAGTACACTCTTATATATTTATGATTACATAAATCACTTAAGCATTTTAACATGTTATTAAGTAAAGTTTTAACTTGGGTACTTACTAGTTTTGACCTAATATATATATATATATATATATGGAAGGTAGGTTTAAACTAATGTTTTCGGGTGAGAACTTTTTCTTGGGGTTTAAGTTTAAATGAGTTTTGCTTTAAGTTTCAATAAATATTATATTTTTATTTTAATAATATTATTAATTAAAGGAAGTAAACCTATTTTTTTTAAGAGATGAGTTTTTCATGACTTATTTTATGGAAATTTTAGTAACCAATGTATTCTTTTTATTTATAAAACGTTGCTGGTATTTTAGATATTTTAAATATTAGTTTTTATTGAGTTTTATATTATTTTAATACTTGCTCGATTAAATTCTTATTCAGTACGAATTCGATTAAGTGGATATTGATGGTTTTGGGAAAAAGAGCGTATTTTGGGAATTATGAGAATTGTAGGTTTTAAGGAATAATAAAATAGGTCATTTTAGCATCTTAGGCTTAAATATTGAAATATGTATTTGATTGGAAATTTATGAAAATTTCGTTATTATGTTATAAGTGGCGATTAATTATTGTTCGATATTTTTTTGAAAACTTCCGAAAAAGCTAAGAAGTCCAGGTAAGCGGGGTTCCTATGCTAGACTTTGCATTAAAATAAAATGAGCTGAGGTTATTTTTGGAAAATATACATTTGATTTTGAAAATAAATTTGAACTACCTCAGTTATTTGTTCTGTATTACTCATGAGATTCTGTTTAAGAAGAAATTATTTTCTGTCATGACTAGTGTAGACATGAGCTTATTTTTGACATTTTATTTCTTAACTTTGAAAAAAAGAGCGAATATGGAATTTTGTGCATAAATTATGTTGTGTTATGATTTTGTTCTGTTCTGAAGATTTTTTGTACTCTGATATGATCTTATGTGATTTCTAAAAACCTCTGACATAACATTCTGTTTCTGTTTCTTTTCTGTTCTGACCTCACCACAGGGGTAAAACTGTGGCCTCTGTTCGGATTGGTACTAACTTTTCTGTTTCTGATGCACCCACTTTGGAAACAAAGTGGTTTTCTATGTGGTCTTTCCTATGTGCACACTCGGGGCTCCGAGAATGAACACATGGTATTTGTTCTGATATGATAAGATAAGATGTGATGTTTCAGTTTATGCTATGCCAAAGGGATTTTGATTATGAATATTTTCGAACTTTCGCTCTGATATTTTTGATAACATGTTCTGACGCTGCATTATGAAAATGTTATTCTGATTCTGCATTCTGAATGAAAATATTTTGTTTCTGCATTCTGAATTTTGTAAATGCTCATATTTACACACTAGTATATGTCCTCTGCTTACTGAGTTGTTGATAACTCACCCCTTATCTCCAGTTATTTTTCAGATAATTTTGATGGTTCAGCTGGAAATCAAGAGTAGGAAGTGTTAGCAAGGTGTGATGTCCGTAATGAAATAAGTGCCCGAGAGTACAAGTGTTTACTTGAGAGTCGTAGTTAGAAAATTGTTTTATTTTTGGTTATTATGATTTGATGAGTTAAGGATATTTTCAAGTTTTGGAGGGTTTTAATTTATGTTATTGAGAATTTCATGGTTGTTCCCATGAAGGAACATAGATTTTTAGGTTGATTAAATGGATTAACATTTTATGGAGTTTTCTAGATCTTATAGTTGTGTTATTGATGTTTGATTTTAAGTGTTAAGGGCTAACTCTCTAGACCTCCAGAAACGGGGCGTTACAAGGCTCTAGTATTGAGGAGACACATTTAGGGTTTTGGCGGGTTTCGGTTAGGGCAAGGGACATGCCACTTGTCATGCATGCTACGGAGTCTTTTGAATTTCCCAAAGAAAGGCAATGATGAAGAGGGAAAGAGGGGAGTTTTGGCCAAGGGTAGAACCAAGTTCCACATGGCGTCCATGCAGTTAGACTCTTGGGTTTCCAATGTCAGGAATAATGATAGGAGAGAGAGTGTGTGTGGCGAAATGACGGAGTACTTAAGGGGTTCTTTAAGGGGTCGGCACCCAACAACCCCCAAAGGAGTCACCCAAAGGCCACTTTGCCATTTTTCAAAAATTCTCACCTTCCTCCACCTCTCTCAAGCACATCCACCATAGGAAAAAGCAACGAACCCCACGTTAGAAGAGAACTACACGCTTGCTTGATCATGATACTTTTCTTTATGTCGGATATTTGTAAATTAGCTTCTAACCTACCCTTGAATAATGTTCTTATGTAGCGTGTAAACTTCACATGTTGTTGATCAAATTGGATTATGGAATTTTTGCTTGATGTATGTTATGTTTTGGCCATGTCTAAATATTGCTCCTTGTTCTAAAAATAACATGCCTAAAGACCGGATTTTTGTTGTATGTTTGTTTGAGCTTTTATCCCTTGTTTTGTTACATCGTATGTTCTAATTCTTTCAAGTCTTAAATATGATGCACTTTTATATATGGCATGTGGATATGCTTTTTGTTGCTTAAGAGTCACACGATTCATGACATACATATTCAGGTCTTACATTAAAAAAGGAAAACAAGATTTGTCACAAGTACATGTTGCATGCATTTCAAGTTCTACATTTTTGAAAAAGAAACGATAATACATGTTTTGTCACGACCCCAAATGCAATGATGGGAGAATATCCTAGTGGAACTCCTTTATTCATTCTAGAGTGCTTAAATTGGAGTGATAACCCCTAAGTTGATAAAGAACAGTCAACGGACTTCGAATGGGTCATTCTTAAAGGATTCAAGAGCGTAGCACCTAACGCTAGTGGGTGCACCACATTAAAATCACGGTGAAGGCAAATTTTGAAATGTCGTGTTATATGAACTCCGACGTACTCACACTCGGTGAAGATGGCCGATTATGTGATGTGATAATTAGCAGGGAGCCACGGTATGTAGGGGTGCTGTGACGTGTCAACCCATATTGTACATGGAATAAATTGTCACAAGTGACTAACGTGAATTGGATACAAAACCTTTTACAAGTTCAAATTGCGACTCTATTACATGGGCGTACGGTCAATGATTTTGAAAAAAAGAGTATAAGCATGAAACAAGTTTTCATGTCAAGTATATGTCCATGCATTCATTCTCATGATTTGCTTTTGCATGCTTATATTATCTTCTTGTACGTTATTGGTTAACTTGTTGGGATTTTTCAAAATCTCATAGTGGTAGTTTCCACTACCATTTTCCACCCGGAATGATAGAATTTGTGACAGGTTTAGAGGATCATAGGGAAACGCAAGTAGGAGGGTCCCCCAATCATTAAGAAAGCCCCAAAGAACCCTGAGCGCTCGGCGGAGCCAACTGTGAAAGAAAGACTAAAGGCAGCAAACCAATTTATTTGTGAAGTACTTAAGCTATTTGAGGAGGTATGGAAAATTATTGATAAGGACAAAGCCAAATAGGGTCCTTCTAGTTTTGCTATGTGAAAGCCATTACATTTTGTGAACTTGGTATTTCGAGGGTTATGGTTTAAACCTCTCTTTTTGTATTGGGAGATTTGAAACAAGTACTGTTGGGATTTTTTAGTTATTTTACATTGGTACCATAGATTAATTGCTCTAATCTTCACTTAGAATCAAAGTTTTTCCACTGTGATTATTGCATACTGCTAAAAACATGTTAAGTGCATTGCATGTTAACTGTCATGAATAGGAGTGTGTAGCATTAAGTTACCTGTCCTGAAGCTTAAGTCTCCATCAAATCCCAAGCGAAGTCTGGGGGCATTACACTACAGGTGCAACAAAGAAAGGGTCTGAAGTAGATAGACATTCGGCGAAGGGTCAGGAAGGTGTAGGGGGCCCATGTGGTGCCCCCGATCCTTAGTAGTCTTCCCAACTAGAAGCTGTGATGCCCGAGATGCGAGTTGTTCGGTTGTATACCTTTCATTCAAATGAGGGCTATGTGCCCATATAGTACACGTGGATAATAAAATTCACAACAGAAATGGTTGAGAGGATTAGTCGAATACTAATATAGTAGTACGAGAGAAATGTACAAATACTCTTCAATAATAATAATAATATCCAAATGTCATTATTGCTTCATCCTAAATATAATTACACACCATCATAAGTTCATCACTTACATCAAAATATAGTAAACCATAAAGTGTTCATTGCCTAACTATAATAAACATCTTAAATTACAAAATATAAAACTAAATGGGGATAGATCTCCGTGGCTACTCTTTAAGCTGGGCTTCTTTCTTCCTCAGGGAATTCTCCTAGGCTATATATGCATCAAGGTATACGACTCCAACGAATGAAATCGTAGGTGGGACCATCACAATGACTAAGAAATCTCAGTAAGTTAAAATCTATAATAGTAATAAAAATGAGAGACAATAGCAACGAATATGCATGCAAAAGTTCACATAAACAAAGTCAAGAACACACGTATCTCCAACATGGTGAGGAATCACCTTCTGAGCTAAATACATATCCATAAGTATGTCAAGGAATCACCCTCTAAGCAAAACACAAATATTCATAAGCATGGCGAGGAATCACCCTCAGAACAAAACACATATATCCATAAGAACAACAAGTACGGGAAATCACTCCACTTGTTCCGCACGGGGAATCTCTCTACCCTATCAATACGTGAACACATTCACTAAAGCAAAACAGGAAACCACTCCACCTATCCAACATGGGGAATCTCTCTACCTAGTCAACTGTGGAACACCTCCATCAAATCATCACAAATGACACCACACCTAATCAACATAGAGACTCTCTACCTACGATATCATGTGAATCCAACACGGAAACGCCACAGTACCCTGATTCATTACGGGGAATCCCTCTACCTATATGAAACTAGTGGCAACGGGCTACTCGGAAATGGTACAAGAAATCATCAACCTGATCCCACAGGCAACATCTAATATTATGGCATCTATAGACTATATTAATCTCTTTCTGAAGTGTTGAAAGTATTGAATCAGGAAATTGTAGAGTCTAATTCCTAAACTTATGGTCAAGATTTTGCCTAATACTTTTTCGTTTCAAGTTATTGGTCCTGAACTGCAAGAAACATTTAGTAAAAATCAAGATTTAATTTTATTATTGTTACGGAAAGAATTAGAATTGCATACAATTTTCTTACTCAAATATTTTCTATAATTTGGAGAAAAAAACACACTGCGAATGATCTATTGTTTCTTATGTTAGGGTCCACACTAAAGTAACATTATTTAATATTATGTCATTCACAAACAGTGTTTATTTCTCTTGTAAAAAGTACTTTTGGTCATATAAAGTTGCAAGAGTTATCAATTAACTTCGGCGATGCATGAATCGGAATATGGAATCATCTCTGATCACAACTTAATTGGCTGCTCGTCCAAGGAAGATATTATGCCAAGAAATTTCCAAAAGGCGTATGAGAAAGCTGGGACAAAGAACCTTCACTTTGCTTCTGCATGAAGTGACCTCTACGTGAGCAAGGTATATTTGATTTTGTCAAACAACCGAAAGGTCTAAACAGAACTCTAAACATGAACATGAACGATAAGTAACTAGGTTGAAAAAGGAATAACGAAGTCCAAAGAAAACTCGATCAGAAGCCTGAATCACATTCCAATCATCAGTCGTCCCTTATCTGTATATAAACAACATAACTGAGCTTTCATTTGCAACCGGAATTATCGCTACAAATAGTTTCAAAAACATCAGAAAAAACAAAAAAAAAGCTAATTAGATGGATGCCAAGCCTCGTGCGGTTGATCGTGTTTATGAGGATTTTGAACCCAAAATGGAGTGGGCTAGAGAGGAGCGATCTGATACTTTAATTGTCCTGCTACCAGGTCAGTAATTTCTAATTCCATCGAGTGTGTTCATAGTCATTATTTTCTTAAGAGTTTCTCTGAATTGGCTGAGCAAGGCGCATGGAGGCTTGGCATCCAATAACTGCTTCTTGAAATACAAACTAACGAAGCTTAGGACTTTAGAGTTTTGCGAATATGAATTATTTATTAGTGAATTATTTATTTCACTCTTTGGCTCACAATTATTAGGTTATGTATTTTATGTTTTGGGCGACTAATTCATACATGAAGAATTAATATAAGAATATTAACTAACTTATTAAATTCAACTTTTCCCAAAAATTAACTTGTATTTTTCAAAGTATTCCCCAACTTTTCTTCCTAGCTATACATGCAAAACTATGAAACCTATATATATATATATATATATATATATATATATATATTGCAATAGGCATGATTTAAAATGAACTAACGGGTTCAACCAAGTTAACTGCAAAAATATTGATTATTTACCATATATGAATTAATATTGGTTTATGGCAGCCCAGGAAGATCATGGCCTTGGCTAGAAGCGATTAATATTCTATCATATATTTCAGCAATTTAATTTTCTTTCTTTTTGGTTTTAATTATGTTTCACCAGATTGTATGCTAAATACTTGCTTTCCAACTTCGAAAAACAAAATAGATATGCTTTATTTAGATTATTATGATGTTGCTATTATATATATATATATATATATATATATATATATATGTCCTTTGAGGCGCTCTTTACTTAAAGCACATGATTTATTAGCACGAATTTAGTTAATTATAAAAAAATTAAGGTATGTGACTTTTGGTTATAATTAAATTAATTCACGATAATTTAAACGTTACCCAAATGGAGAACATGGGTTCAAACCCCCCTCAGCCATTGTATTAGAAAAAAAAGGTTACCCAACCCAAACCGCACAAGGGGAAAGAGTAATTAATTAAACAAACTGAAGTTTTACAACCATTTCGCTAAAAATAGTGTGAAAATAGGATTCAATGGAAAGGAATAATATAAATGAAAAAAAGGATCCCAGGAAACGCTCAGAAAGTGAAATCTTTTATTCACGCCTTGATTAGAACACACAAAAAAAAGGGATAAATTTCTTTATTTAATTAACCATGTCAATCTCGATTATGCAGGTTTTAGCAAGGAACAATTAAGAGTTCAAGTAACTTCGTCTAGGGATCTTAGGGTCAGCGGCGAACGCCCGCTTGGCAACAACAAATGGCGGCGTTTCAACAAGGAATTATCCATCCCATCAGATGTGGAAACCAATAAAATCACTGCGAAGTTTGAAGGAGGCACGCTTTACATTATACACCCGAAGGCGATCACTCCGGCCAAACCCCAAGATGATGCAAAACTACCTGCAAAGTCACAAGAAAACTTCAAAAGTGAGACACAATTTGCTCAGAAGAGTGATCAAGGACAAGCTGCTCAAGAAGTTCCTTCAAAGGCCACTTCGGATAAACGTACGAAAGGGAAACCTGCAGCGCAAGCAACTGTTTACACTACTAGATCAAAGACATCCAAGAAAGAGGAGGCAAACGATACAACTGGGAAGACTAGCGTTGCAGCGCCTGCTAACAGCGTTCCTCAAAATGTACCGGAGAAGGAGAAGGAACCCCGCAGCACAGATGGAAAAAGTAACACGGTGGAGGATGCCAACATGACTTCCGGAAAGAAACCAGAGAAGGAGGAGCCCATCTATTCAGAAAAGAAGAAGAGCACAGCAGTGGATTCAGAGACTAAAAATGGTGGGCTGGAAGAAACTAAAAATGTCTCCAACGCAGGAAGTGATAAAAAGAATGAGAGTACTCTTGGCGACTCGATCGAGAATGCTGCGAAGATGGACAAAGGATCAATTTCTAGTGGTAAATCTAGCATGGAGAATTATAAGCAAGTTGCTAAGCGTTTAGTTTTGGAGGTGAAACAGCCAAAGAAATTGATAAACTTTGTTGTGGCTGCATTACTTGCTTTGGTGCTCGTGCTCTATCTTAAAAAGGCAACGAAGCCTTTGGAGGGATCTAAAAGTCAATTCTAGGAATGTTAAATTTGAATAACTTGGATGTATTGCATTTAAATGCAAATGAATGAAATGAATATATATATAGTGATCACTTCAAATCGAAGGTTTCTTCCAAATTCTTTCGATTATGATATGATTTTCTCGTGCCGAGAAAACATAGAATTTCCTTCAAATTATCGGTAGCATCTCATTAATTTACTGATTTGGTTCTGTTTGGTTTCACAGATGTCTCAACCCATCTCATCCAATTTCATCTCATCTCAACATGCAAACACCATTCAAATACAAACACTTTTCAATTTCAAATTTTTAAATTTTCAACTTTTTCATCTAACTCATTACCTAATTATTACAACTTTTCCAAACTTCCAAACAAAATACAAAAAATAATTCAACCTTTTCAAATCTCAAAACAAAAATAATTTTAAAATATTTTATTATAATAATATTTTATTCAATTTTTTCTTTCTTTTTCCAAAACCCCTTAAATTAATATCTTAATTCAAATTATTTCACTACTATTCATAAACTATTTCATTAGTGTTCACAGATTTCTCATCTCATGTTATCCAATCTATGCATCCAAGCAAAGCCTAAAATCTAGAAAGAAAAGTAATTGTATTAATTTGATGCCTCTGACTCTCTGTCACCTTAAAGAACAGGATTATGTCACGGCATCGGATGTGCAACTCATGGTCTTATGTGCTCTTGTATCTATGTAGTAAATGTGTGCCTAACATGGTCACAAGTGATTGTACCCTATGTCCTTTTATCACCTAAGATCAACATAATCCACAAACACCAACTTGTGTAAACAAGTTCCATACTCCGATACTAACCTTCAACTCAAACCCATACAAAATGACACTTCATACAACCCGTCCAACTACTTAACTTGTTCCGACACTTTACACCTTGTGGCGCTCCCAACCCCCGCTTGTGTCACCACCCCGCCCTAACCTAGGACAAGGTCGTGACCCTTTACCCGTTCTTTCCTTATTATTATTAATACTATATATATATATATATATATTCTACAAGGGTAATAAAGGATATGCGTGAACATGTCATGCATGTACTCTGTACTTCTAGTTTAAAAGAAACACTTGATAGACGATATGTTCAATATTCTAAATAAAGGACTCTCAGAGTCTATCATTCATTCACCAAATATAACTAGTCCTGAATAAGAGAGGACTCAGTCCCTACAACACATACAAAAAGGCATTAAACCATCATATGTGGGGTTACCATCACCCCACCATAGAAGTTACGCCATTACCATCACCCCACTATAGTATTTACATCATGCCCAAAGACATATTGTCTAAAGTTAATCCAACAAAACATCCCCACACGGGACCCATCATAAAAAAAAACATATAACATAAACCATTATCATCAAAGTCGAATCGACAAGGGAATTCTAAGCATCGGCCCCTCCCTCCTCAGTAGTGCCTAGCTCCACAGCCTCTTCATCCATACTTGGACATTTAAAACATAAACACAAAGTGAGTCTAATACTTAGTAAACAGTACATCATGCTGTTAACTTATTAATCACATAATCTTTCTTTTGAAAAACATGCATACATAAACATTTGCTAGTTCTTGACAATGCTTTCATGCATAAACAGTTTAAGGAATAACTATACTTTCATGCACAAATGGATTAAGGCATAACTATACTTTCATGCATAAATGGCTTAAAGCATAACTATGCTTTCATGCACAAACATCTCTAAGAAATGACTTAACTTTACGTTTCACTTTCTTTGGCCAGTACACACGATTACGCCCCGTGTGTTGGGGTTAGCAGTCTTTTGGACCCGGACTCCTCCCGTGACCACAGGTTGGGAATCCTTTTCATGGGAGGCAACACTGGGTGCACTACCAGTACTACTTATCCGGTATTGCAATCTGCCCATTCCTTTGGTACCCGTTCATTCATATGGCCGTTACGTACTTTCATGCTTTCATTCCTTTTCTTTCCTTTCTTTGTAATCAAATGTTTTCATTATCTTTCCCTTAGTCCAAATGCATATGCGTTTCTTGACAAAAGTGTTTCATGCCATGCTACATATAAGTAAGGAGTAGTTATTTAAGAGAGCATGTATAAAATTTCATAATGCATTACTTTATACACATACACACAATTATAATCAGTAGGATGCTTAACAAGAGCTACCAAGAAAGGCTTGCACATAATATATATATATATATACATTTATTCTTTCTTTAGAAGAATAATTGAAAAGAGAGAGAGATATTCTTTCATAAGAGAGCTTTGTGTAAGGAGCATGGTCATAGCTACTTACCTCGATATTTTACAAGTAGGTTCCTTGAATCTTGAAAATAAACTTTATTCAATGAAATGGGATAAACACATTAATATTCATTTCACCTTAGGCCTTACTATCCAACACCCCTATGCGCTCACTTAAATTCCAAATTGGAATTAGAGTGTTTTCCTTAACCCATTTAACTACATACATGGCACTAAGTCAACCATTAGTATCCTCATTCCGATATTTAAGAAACCCATGAAAGTACATAATTTGCTTGCTATCCCTTTTTAAAGGCCATCGTTTTCTATATGAATGATAGGTAGAGATCATAAGTTAGGAATGTATAGATGGGTAAGGATTTATTTAAGAATCGAAGGAAACAAGGAAGTGCTACGAGTCTGAAATTTTCATTTAAAGAGGGCATTTGATAGCTTTGTAACATCATTTGGAAGGTAAGTCCAACAAAAGGCTAATGCCCACAAGAGGGTTGATTTTTGTTACTTGTTCTTCAATGGTTTTTCATACTAAAATTTGTCCTTGATTAAACAAAAGGGTGAATTGAATAAGGGATGAAATGGGCTGGTTTAGGCTTCAAAACAGAACATATTTCAGAAATTCTACAGTAGATGAGCAGCTAGCAAGTCCTAGTACATTCATGGTCTTAAATATCCCTCTCCTAACCAAAATCCCAACTGCACAAGTAAGCAATACTAGAGTTGTAGAAAATTTTCCAAAAGTAAGCTTACTAGTTAAATTTAAAATTCTTAGTGGCCTACTTAGGCCATAAACTTGAGAAAAAGTATATCTAAAATTATAAACCTTAAACTCCATTAATTTAACACATAAAGGCATAATTAAAACATGGCTTAGACTCAAGAAAACACAAGGACTACAAAATCTGCTTTGCAAACACACGGGTAGAACACCAAAACAGAGCATGACCCACGGCTTCTTCATCCATATACATATATATATATATATATATATATATATCAACAGATCAAATAATCACCATTTGTGACTAATCAAGTTAAATAGGAATACCAATTTCGAAGGGTAGAAGAATACACAGCACAATAGTTTCAATATGCTCGGTTTTGCCAAAAAAAAAACAGAGCTTTCGGTTACCACCAAACTAGAACAACTATTAGAGGAAACAAATGAGGAATTTGTCTAGAGACTACCACATAATGATCGGCTAACACAGAAAATTCGAAAACCCCCAAATACATGTCACAAATTTGCTTAGCATAATCTCAATCGCAAGAAATCTTAAGGAAAGAGTATCACCTGACTTGGTTCCCTTTTCAAGCTTTGGGAACAACCAGCAGACGAGAAGAGGAAAAGGAAATCCGAAGACCTAAAGCAGAAACACAAGCAGGAAGTTTCTTAAAAAAAACCCTAGGTTAAACCCATAGATCCAGATCCCAAACTAGAAGATAGAATCATAGAACTTACTTACAAAGTCGTTTCCTTGAAGAATTTCGGTGGGAATCTTAAGCTTAGGAAGTGGAAGGAATCGGCTTGAAGAGAAGAGAGGTATCGTGCAGCTAGTGGAAACCGAGAGGTTTCTCGTGGGAAGGAAGGAACACTTGAGAAATTTTCTCTTTTTGTTTGCCTTAGGACCAACGGGTGTAAGGAGAAGAGAAGGGCAATCACTTGCTTGCTCAGGAAGTCGAGGGATACAAGGGGGAAAGGGACTTAGTTGCTTGCTTAGGAAGCCGACGTGTAGGAGAAGGAAAGGAAATCAAATGGCTTGCTTGGGAAGCTACGGTTTCAAGGGAGGAAGTCAATGATTTTGATCAAGCTTATCCCATAAGCTAGGGAATGAATGGTGGAGATCAAATGTAGGGAGATATTACCTTTACCTATCCATCCAATGGTAAAAAGAGTTTGGGTCATTTCTTGAAGAAATATAATTAAAGGTCATAAAAATATCATACCTTTGAATTATTTAATAATCCACATATATATATAATATAATAAAAGCACACTCATCTCAAAATAAAAATAATAAAATAAGAAAATACGAAAAGTCTTTTTCTCAAAATATTTAACTTAAGAATTACTAGATGGCGTAAGGACCTACGTAGTAGGATTCGGGTATTACAACTTGGGATTGGATAGTGACTGAGATGCCGGGACATGTAACACATGGCTACACACCCCTCATACATGACAGATAATACGCAATGCACCTAAGTACACTAGCAGTATGCAATAACGTAGTAGCAAAAAAATAGTAAATGTCGAATAAACTAAGCAACGCAATAAGCAATTGCAAAGCACATGGCACCGTACTAATATCATATCCCAAACATTGACCAAAACATAAACATGTATCATAAAGATATAACATCCCAAATCATAAAGTATAGTTTAAACTCTCAAAACATGGGACCTCCTCAAAACTTAGTTCCACAAAAGTTGAGGTCTAAAATCATTAAGTACTGTTTTCTTTTTTTTTTTCCCCACAAAATAACTTAAATTCCCAAACTATTCATAACCATTGTCCCATCGGGAGACAGACACCAAAAGACCCCATGGGATTGCTGAGGCTTGCGCGGTATCAAACCTAAATCCTTCGCCATTGCCTTTGTGTCAACCGAGGCCTTTGAGGCTCGCTCTAGATAAGTAGACAGCTACTCCATATTCCACCAAAACTTTAGATTCTTAGATGGTTGATAGATCGTAGCAACGATCTCGGTCTCACTAATAATATTTAGGATCTCCCTGAGAAGCCTAGCCGTATGTTTTAATGTGTCAGCAGTATAGCCATGATGACCCTGAACAGTATACTCGTCCTCTATCAAGGAACCATTTGGGTTCGTGTTTCTTGGGTATCCGGGGTACCTGTAACAACTTCTACCATTCCGGTTGGAGAATGGTAGTGGAAACTACCACAATGAAATTTCAAGAAATCTCAACAAGTAATCACACAACATACCACAATTAACACAAGCATACAAAAGGTATATCATGAAATGCGTGCATGGACATGTACTTGACTTATGCCTTTGACCAAAACTGGACTTATGCACTTGACCATTTTCGAAAGACTTGTAACAAAGACTTTAGCTTTTGAGAAAAACTTCTTAACTTTTCTTAATCACGTGATCTGTGATCTTAATCAGAACATGCCTTATCAGAACTTATCACAAGATTTACATCAAATGATCCTTATCACATAACTCTTATTCTTGTTCAGAGGGTGGACACAACACGGTTCCCCTTAGCACCGCGTGTTCTTGCTAGTTACTGCATCATCAACGGTTCGTACACCGTGATAAATATGTCATAAACAGATATTCATATTAACTCGACCCTATTTCGTCAGGTTATATGCCTTACGCACACCCACTAGCGTTAGGCGCTTCCTCGCTCCGGCATCCTTTGAAAAGAATCCATCCGAGGCTCGTCAACAGTACTTCGTCGACCCAGGGGTTACCACTCTATTCGTAAGCATCCAAAGTGGACAGAGGAGTTCCACTAGGACATTCCCCTGCTACAACGCCCCAGTCTCGTAGGGATCAAAGAGTTACTCCGTATAACTTAAAACTCACATTTCATCAATATATTTACAGACTCGAAAATATAAAGTCATCAGAATACTACGAAATCTCTTATTAAAATCTGCCAATTCTCAAAAATCTTCTATGAGTATTCCTCTATGCTTAAATAATCATCTCACCGATGCTCCATAATCCTGATCCTTAGCTTGGACTATTCAAAATCATCTGAAAAATATATGGAGATAAGAGGTGAGTTATCAACAACTCAGTAAGTAGAGGACATATACTAGTGTGTAAACATGAGTATTTACAGAGTTCAGAATGCAGAACAAAATATTTTCTTTCAAAATGCAGAATCAGAATAATGTTTTCAAAATGCAGCGTCAGAACATGTTATCAAAAATATCAGAGCGAAAATTTGAAAGTATTCATAATCAAAATCCCTTTGGCATAGCATAAACTGAAACATCACATCTTATCTTATCATATCAGAACAAATACCATGTTTAATCCCCATGGTAGGGTTGTGCAAACCCCGGTAGCTAACCAAGCAGAAACAGAATGTGAATCTTCCCCTTATTCATTCTCCCTGAGTGTGCACATAGGAAAGACCACGCAGAAAACCACTTTGTTTCCAAAGTGGGTGCACCAAAAACAGAAAAGTTGGTACCAACCCGAACAGAGGCCACAATTTTACACCCATGGTGAGGTCAGAACGGAACAGAAACAGAAATAGAATGTTATGCCAAAGGTTTTTAGAAATTACATCATATCATATCAGAGTACAGAAAATCTTCAGAACAGAACAAAATGATATCACAAAACATATTTTATGCACAAAATTTCATACTCGCTCTCTTTTTCAAAGTTCAGAAACAAAATATCAAAAATAAGCTCCTGTCTACACCAGTCATGATAGAAAATACTTTATTCTTAAACAGAATCTCATGAGTAGTGCAGAACAAATAACTGAAGTCGTTTCAAATTTCTTTTCATAACAAAACATGCACATTTTCCAAAAAGACCTCAGTTCATTTTATTTTAATGCAAAGTCTAGCATAGAAACCCAGCTTACCTCAACTTCTTAGCTTTTTCAGAATTCCTCAAAAATGTTGAACAACAATTAATCGTCACCTACAAAATAATCACGTAATTCTCGTAAATTTTCAATTAATCACGTATTTCGATATTTAATCCTAAACTTCTAAAATAACCTATTTAATTCCTCAAAATCTAAAATTACAAATCATCACTTTCTAAAATCATCAACATTGATTTAATAACTTTGACCAAAATATTTAAAAGTCAGGCCTATTTATTATTGAAAGCCAACTATAAATTTTAATACTGGATAATATAATTATCCCAAAATATTTTAAAATAAACCATAACTATTTTCCAAATAGACTAAACCATATCTAAAGTATAAAAATAACATTACACCAATATTGTTTACTCTAAAAATAAAACTTTACTTAATAACATGTTAAAATACTTAAGTGATTTTCTGTGATCATAATTAAAATGTTCAAAATAAAATTTCACACTTACTGTAAAAAATAATATGCTACCATTAGTACAATTTGGAAATCCTATTTATTTTGTGCAAAATTTCTTATACCACTCGCATAAACCACGTAAAAACACAGATTTAATATAAACAAAAATTTCAAATTGAACCCATCCAATAATAAGGGTAAAACTGTAATTCCATATCCAAATACTATGCAAAATCTAAGTTTACGTAGACTTTAAAGGAAATGCTCCATGCAATCTCGGTGCAACAATCGGTGAGGACAGGGGCGCGAGGTACTCACCGCGAAGGGAGGAGCTGCGCGCGATGCGGCAAAGAAGGTCACGTTGGTGAGGCACTGAGAGAGAGAGAGAGACAAATGGGAGAGAGAAACACGATGAGAGAGTATGGCATGTGGAAGGGGAGAGAGCTCATCGTGGGACAGCGAGAAGGCGTGTAACTGGTCGGGAGCTACATGCGGTGGTTTCTATCGTGTAACGTGGCTGAAAAATCGAAGGGCACAAGGAGAGGGAGAGGCCAGCGAAGGAGCTCAGTGGAACGACTTGAGCAAAGACTGCTCTGTTTCGGGAGTGGAAAAACAGAGTATGCCGTGTGTTCCTCCTTCAACGGTTGGGCGACGGTGGTTGGCTTTCCGTGGCGGCGACGACGGCCTGGAAGGTGGTGCGCTGCTTGCAAGGAGGAGTTGCTGTCTGTGAGTTCATGTGGCAGGGCAGCGACGTCACAGAGAATCAACCCGTGTTACATTATGGGCTTGGCCAGTGATTGGGTGTTGCATGGCTGCGTTGAGGGGAAGGTCTCACAGTGAGGAGAAGAAGTGGCTATGGTGAGGCTTTGGGCCCTGGGAGATGGTCGCTTATGGTGGAGGTTTATGGTGGCAAAGTTGATGAGCAAGAGTCGAGAATCGTGGAGAGGCAGTGAACGAAAGGGAGTTACGCTTGGGTTGCTGCGGCTAATACTTTTTAGGAGAGGAGTACAAGTATATAAATAGGCAACGGAAAAACCCTAGAGAAATGAGGGAGACGTGCAAGTGCAAGGGAGTAAAAAATAAAAAAATAAAATACCTTAGATACGTGGATGGCAATTGGCATGGAGCCATGCTTGACGTGGGGCCTATTCTAGGTTATCAAGGGCTTGGGTCTGATAAAAACACTGGGCCATTTCAAATATTTGGCCATGTTTTGTAGTGAAAAAAAAATAATAAATAAACTATTAATAAATGGGTTGCTCTTGAAGTTTTGGGCCTCGACTCATCTTAAAAATACAAATATACCTGTTTCATAAATTCCTCGACCCTTAAAAAAAATTTTTTCCATCCGACCCTAAAAATAATACTCAAAAATTACTAGGCTCTTTTTACATATAAATCTAAAAACCAAAAATTTTAGAAAACGACTTGTTGTTGGACTCGGGTGTTACACCTGCCCTAGCATTTGGGGTCGCAATAAAACTTATAAACTCTTTTCTTTGGGAACACATTCTTTGAAAACACTTTTCCCCAAATGCATGTGACATGATGCTTATAACATACGTACTTATACTTGACATATGACATGTGAAATGTCGTGCATCAAATAACCAAGCAGAACATGTTCATTTCATAGCATAATAACATAAACCATATGTGATATCAAAACATATACATGGAATCATGAGAACTTGCTTAGGCCAAAACACATAGGTACAAAAACATGAAGAATCATCACTTAAACATGTTCCAAACTTCAAGCATATAATATAGAAATCAAGGCATAGTGAAACAAAACATGGAATCATTAGTTTTGGCCAAGATCCGAAACTTCCAAGACGTGTTCAAACCGAAATATCATGTTGCATAAACCATCAATCTTAATCAAGTAAAAACCGAAACTTATAGGAGTATTTCATAGCATTTTCATCACAAATCCGAAGCATATAATTCCTTCCATAGATTTACTGAAGATCATATTAGCATATTCAAACAAACAATCAAGGAATAGCAAACAAAGCAATCAAAACAATGAAAGGATTTACACAAATATATAAAAGTATTAACTAAGAGTAAGTTGAGTATACACTCGTAAAAATCCCAGTAAAGAAATACTAGCAAGCTGTAAATCCAAACATACTATATTAGAAAGAGTAACTAAAAACCTTATCTCATGTTTTTGAGTGTGTGAGGATTTCTAGGGCATCACTAGATCTTAAACCACTCGGCTAATAGGGTTTTTGGGCTACAAACCCTTCATTTCACTCATGAAGTACAACAAAACCTAAAGTAAAGCAAAAATACAAGTGGTGGTCGAAAACATAGAGTATGAACTCCCCTCCCCCCCCCCCCCCCCCCATTAATCGGCTTCAAGGGTTTCTTCAAAACCCTAAGTCATTTTCCAAGAAATCGGTAGAAAGTGTGTGTTCTATCATTCTCGAAGTCCAATGAGATTTGAATCTCATTTTTGGGTTGAGAAAGTGACATGTGTGTGCAAAACTAAGAGAAAACCAATCCTTACCTTGTCTATCCTTGATGGTGCTGAAATCATTTTTCCAAAAATGATCCTCCTTGTTTGGTTGGAAAGAAAATACAAGAAAGTGAGAGAACCTGCAAGTGAACATATAAGAATTGTGTGGAGAGAGTGAGAGTTCATGCAATTTTTGAAAAATGGCAAGGGAAAAGCCCATAGGCATGTACCCCTTCCTTTCTATAGTAGACTCTTCACTTCCCTCCTTGGTTGCTTCCAAAATCTTTGCATGGATGACAAGTGGCATAGGTTTATTCTTCCCCTCTCTCTTTTGCCGAAAATGCCTCTTAGAATTCCCCACTTGGATTGCATTGGGAAAGGACATCTTGGAAGTGGCGAGTAGGGTTTCTTCTTCCTTGGCCGAAATTTCCTTCTTTCCACTTTATGCCCTTCCTTTCCTTAAGCAAGTGAATATTTCTTCAAGGGTAGCTTGCTAAAACATCTCATGCCTCTTCCTTTTCCGAACAAGTAACCTTTGGCATGGATGACAAGTGGCATTGGGCTTGTGTCATAGCCCTAGCCGTCCACTCCTTCTTCCTTTACCAAGTTGATGCTTCATCTTGCTAGTGCTCCTTCCCTAGGTGACACTTCGTGTGCCATTGGTCCAAAATAATCTAAGTGACAAGTGGCAAGTGAATTGGGTGGTTGGGAGTGTGTTAGCCGAAACCCTAAGGGCATATTTGTCCTTGATACAAAAGTCCTTCCATGCAAGGGAAGCCTAGGGAAGTGTGTTAGTCTTCCTAGGTTCCTTTTGCCCCTTGATTCATCTAGAAGGTTTCTAGCAAATTGACAAGTGGCAATTCCTCTAGGGTAGGCATGCAAGCCATTTCTTGGTGCTTTCCTACACTTCTCTCTCCCCCTTATCCCACTATCAAGTCTAGATTCTTAGTGTAACATTTACATGACACATGGCACTAGTGACTTAAGATTTGGGTCATGGGCTTGGTTTCTAAATAGGGCCAAAAATTACAAGGTAATCTAAGGTCACTCTCCTCTTGAGCTCAAGTTACTAAATCAAAAACTCTAAGACCTTCCAAAGTAACGAAGGCTCCTAAAATGACATGGCAACCTAGAACGAATTCTATGGGCCATGTCTAGACAAACTTGGGTCATCACATAGCTTATAACCACTTTCAAACTACCCGTGATCCCATCACCTCACATGGCATACAGCCACTGCACAACTACCCAATCACCCTATTCTTCTCACAGCACAACTTTACATTTAATCCATGTCACTTCATAACATACTGCCATATCCCCAACTACATCATACGGCATAACACCCCGTCACTTCACACTACTAACAGTTACAACACCACACAATATTGCCCAACACTCCAACTACACAATCACATCACAACTACACCACAACATTGTTCACAGTTCCCAACACTTCACAACAACTACACACACTTCACATATAACCCTGTCACTTCAATTACACAACCACCACAACTACTCCATTCACAGTTCACAACACAGCGCACACCATAATAACAGCATGGTCCTGCGGTGGTGGCTATGCACTTGAGAGGAGGGGCTAGTTGATATGAACCCGCGGGAATGAAATCCCTTGAACCCACAATCAATTTGAAAACTCCCCAAGAAAGCCAAAAATCAAGTCAAGGATGGAGAATCTAGACACGATGAGAACCCGTTTCAAGAACCTAGATTATATTAAAATCTAGACCCGTTGAAGAACCCGTCTCAAGAACCCAGATTACAAAGGAGGAACGCCACAAAGGTTGTGATTTACCTTTGATAAGTTCAAGAGTTCAATCAAGAACAAGAGGAGAAAACTCAACTCACAAATAAAATTCAATATTGTCTAATCTCTCAAATGAGGCTACAAAGAGTTTTTAAACCCAAACCTAATCAAAACCCTAGCCAAAATAAAGCCCCTTTTACCCAAAATTACCCTTGATGAACAGTACCGGCTACAGTACCGCACTACAGTAACCCCTACAATAAATTGATGAAACCCTAGTTCCTAAAATGTAACTTTCCAAATAAGCCCTTGGCCAAAATACAAGGCCTTCCCAAAAACATAGTTCATAAGAAATAAGACATGTGAGCCAAGCATCTTCAAGCCCACTTATTCTAAACTAATAAAATAAATCATTTAACCAAATTAGAAGCCTCCAATTGTTATAGGTCGTATCTCTAAGTCATGTCTTCCACAGCTTGAATAAAGTGGATCAAAGCTGGTTCTTCTTCTTTCAGACCCATCTTCAATGTTGGGCTCTTGCTGGCTTCATCCCAAGTGGATTGCATCAATCCTTGCATTGCCTCCTTGATCTTCTTGGCCCTTGATCTTGTAATTGGCCCATCTGGAACTTGCAAAGGATCTTTAAGAGTAGGCCCACCTTGGTTCCTATCATTCCCTCTCTCCTCAAAAGGATTCGACCTCAAATCTTCATCTACATCAAAAGGAGAAAGATCAGAAACATTGAAAGTTGCAGAAACTTTATACTCACCTGGAAGATCCACTTTATATGCATTGTCATTAATTTTCTCAAGAATTTGGAAAGGTCCATCTCCTCGAGGATGCAACTTAGTCCTTCTATGGGTTGGGAATCTTTCTTTGCGCATGTGAACCCAAACCCAATCTCCTGGTTCAAAGATGACACGCCTTCGTCCTTTATTGGCTTGGGAAGCAACCCTTTCATTCTTTTGGGCAATTTGAAGTCGTACCCTCTCATGAAGTGACTTCACCAACTCCGCGTTCTTTTGTCAATCCAAACTACTCCTGTCATCAACAGGTAAAGGCATCAAATCCAAAGGAGTAAGTGGATTAAATCCATAAACAATTTCAAAATGAGAGTATGAAGTAGTAGTATGCATCGTCCTATTATATGCAAACTCTATAAATGGCAAACAATCCTCCCAAGTTTTTAAATTCTTATGAACAACTATGCGTAAAAGCTGAGTTAAGGTCCTATTAACTACTTCAGTCTGACCATCAGTCTGTGGATGACAAGTAGTGGAAAATAAAAGCTTAGTACCCAATTTCCCCCACAACACCTTCCAAAAGTAGCTAAGGAATTTAACATCCCTATCAGAAACAATACTCCTAGGTACACCATGGAGTCGCACTATCTCCCGGAAAAACAAGTCAACTATGTTTGTTGCATCATCTGTTTTATGGCATGGAATGAAATGTGCCATCTTACTGAATCTATCCACAACCACAAAAATAGAATCTCTACCCCTTTTGGTCCTAGGCAGCCCCAAAACAAAGTCTAAAGATATGTCTACCCATGGCTCACTAGGAACGGGTAAGGGTGTATACAACCCATGTGGCAAAACCTTAGATTTGGCCTTTCTACATGTAATGCACCTTCCACAAATACGGTTAACATCTCTCTTCATCTTAGGCCAAAAGAAATGTTCATGCAAAATGTCTAAAGTTTTCTTGACACCAAAGTGTCCCATTAATCCCCCACCATGTGCCTCAAGCACCAATAACTCACGCATAGAACAATTTGGCAGACAAAGTTTGCTTTCTTTAAACAAATAACCATCATGCTTGTAAAACTTACCAAATGCCGCCTTATCACATGCCACATACACATTAGAAAAATCAGCGTCATCGGCATACATGTCTTTCACATATTCAAACCCAAGCATTTTAGCACTCATAGAAGTAAGAAGTACATACCTCCGGGATAGAGCATCAGCAACAATGTTCTCCTTACCTTGCTTGTAACGGATGACATAGGGAAAGGTCTCAATGTATTTCATCTATCTAGCATCCCTTTTATTCAACTTACCTTGACCCTTGAGATGCTTCAATGATTCATGATCGGTGTGGATCACAAATTCCCTTGGCCATAGGTAGTGCTGCCAAGTCTCTAATGCACGAACAAGAGCATAAAGCTCTGTGTCATAAGTAGGGTACTTCAGGGATGCCCCACTTAACTTTTCACTGAAGAAGGCTATGGGACGCCTATCCTGCATCAAAACGGCTCCAATCCCTATTCCTGAGGCATCACATTCAATCTCAAAAGCTTTGTTAAAATCAGGTAATGCTAACACAGGTGCAGAGCACAACCTTTCTTTAATAGTGGTAAAAGCATTCTCTTGATTAGCCCCCCAATGAAACCCAACATTCTTTTTAATTACCTCAGTGAGTGGTGCAGTAATGGTGCTGAAGTCTTTAACAAAACGCCGATAAAAGCTTTCTAAGCCATGAAAGCTTCTTACCTCAGTGATGCTTTTTGGCGTTGGCCACTCCTTGATGGCCTTGACTTTCTCTTCATCCACCTCAATACCCTTCGTACTAACAACATAACCAAGAAAAACAACTTTTTCCATGCAAAAGGCACATTTCTTGAAATTAGCATACAACTTTTCGCATCTCAACACATCAAACACATATCTCAAATGCTCAATATGTTCATTTAAGTTCTTGCTGTACACTAAGATATCATCAAAGTACACGACCACAAACTTGCCTATGAATGCACGTAGGACATGGTTCATTAATCTCATGAAAGTACTGGGCGCATTTGTAAGTCCAAATGGCATAACCAACCATTCATAAAGCCCATACTTAGTCTTAAAAGCAGTTTTCCATTCATCACCCTCTTTCATTCTAATTTGATGGTACCCACTTTTAAGATCAATTTTACTGAAAATACACGAGCCATGCAATTCATCAAGCATATCATCCAATCTAGGAATGGGATGGCGATACTTTACCGTGATATTGTTGACCGCCCTGCAATCAATGCACATCCTCCACGTCCCATCCTTCTTTGGCACTAGTAGCACTGGTACTGCACAAGGGCTCATGCTCTCCCTCAAGTACCCCTTGCTCATCAAATCCTCAACTTGCCTCTGAAGCTCCTTTGTCTCCTCTGGATTACTCCTATAGGCTGGTCGGTTTGGAATAGCAGCCCCAGGCATAAAATCAATCTGGTGCTCAATGCCTCTAATGGGTGGCAACTCATTTGGCATCTCCTCCGGGAATACATCCTCAAACTCCTGCAACAAAGAAACAGCCAAACTAGGAAGAGACTGGTTAGTTTCATCAAGAGTAAGATAAGACTCTTTATAGACAAGAAAAATCATAGGGCGATCTGCGAAGAAAGCCCTCTTAACCTCACTCTCTCTTGCATAGAAACTCACTTTTGCCTTTGCTTTTCTCTCAGAAGACTCTCTTTCTTTTTTCTCTCGTGGCTCCACTCTTTTTTCTTTACTCTCAGCCACCTCTCTATTTTCTTTTTCACTCTTTCTTTTATGCTTATTTTCACTCTCACTCTTTCTTTTTTGCTCAATCTCTTTTTCACTCTTCCTTTTTTGATCACTCTCATTTTCACTCTTTCTCTTCTGATCACTCTCATTTTCACTCTTTCTTTTTTGAGCAACCTCACTTTTCAATTTCAATTGGTCCTCATAAACCTGGCTTGGAGTTAAAGGAGCAAGTTTAATTGTTTTGCCCTCCTTTTCAAAGCTGTACATGTTCTTAAACCCATCATGTGTCACTCTCTTATCATACTGCCACGGCCTCCCCAACAAAATATGGCCCGCATGCATAGGCACAACATCACAAAACACCTCATCCTGATACTTCCCAATAGAAAAAGTAACTAACACTTGTTTATCCACCCTAACCTCTCCACAATCATTCAACCACTGCAATTTGTATGGTCTAGAGTGTTTTAAGGTTGGTAAATTCAATTTCTCAACCAAAGTAGTTCTAGCCACATTAGTACAACTCCCTCCATCAATGATCATACTACATACCTTATTGTTGACATGGCATCTAGTATGAAAAATGTTCTCTCTCTGTTGCTCTGAATCATCCACCTTAATGTGTGCATTAAGAGCACGCCTGGCAACAAGAGACTCACCTGTCACAGGGTATACCACTCCATCATCATCACTAGCATCATCCAACTCAGGCACCTCATCACTATCATCCTCACTCTCAGTCATCACCTCCCCATTGTCACGCATAATCATCACCCTCCTATTTGGACATTGAGAAGCAATGTGCCCTGAACCCAAACACTTAAAACATTTGATATCTCTATTTCGTGAAGGTTGGGATTCTACCTTGGGTTTGTTGCTAGTTCTCTCATCTTTCCCCTTAGGTGGTTCGGTCTTTCTCTTTGCTTCAGCTGGATCATTCCTATCCCATTTTGATTTCCAAGTAGTACTAGAAACCGAAGTGTACCTTGCTGTCCCTTTTCTCTTTAATTGTCTCTCCACCTTCATAGCCATATGCACCATGTCCTCTATCTCCACATAATGCTGCAATTCAATTACATTGGCTATGTCCCTATTTAACCCACTCAAAAATCTAGCCATGGTGGCCTCTCGGTCCTCCTCTACATTAGCCCGAATCATCGCCACCTCCATCTTCTTATGGTAATCCTCCACACTCCTAGACCCCTGTGTAAGATTTTGTAATTTCTGGTAAAGGTCTCTATAGTAATGGCTAGGAACAAATCTCCGCCTCATGAGAGCTTTCAACTCTCCCCATGTCTCTATAGGCCTCTCACAATTCCTCCTCCTATTGGTCACTAATTGATCCCACCAAATAATAGCATAATCAGTGAATTCAATTACCGCCAACTTCACTTTCTTCTCCTCAGAGTAATTATGGCAATCAAACACCAACTCCATTTTTTTCTCCCACTCTAGATAAACCTCAGGGTCAGTTCTACCTTGGAAAGGTGGTATTTTTATTTTGATGCTACCAAGGTCTCTATCTACACCATCCCGACCCCTTAGATTCCCCTCAAATCCTCCTTCATGCCTAACTCTTCTATTTCTACCTGACCCAACGTCAGATGCTAAGTCTTCCTCATCCCCACCATCTCCTTCATTCTCATACTGATTTTCAACCCTATGCTCACGTCGCCTCCTGTTCCCTCCCACCTTGTAGATTTCTAATCACTACTTCTTGATGATCCATCCTATCCCTCACTTCACCCAACACCAAGTTCAACCGCTCAAACTGTTGTTGCATGGCTTGCAACACAAAGGATGAGTTATCTGCTCTCCCCCTTGGTGATGCGCTACTCCGATAAGACATTATCAGGCGCTACACAAAAGAATGTTAGTGGCAAACAAAAAAAAAAGTAAACCTCACACACTCCCTCAAGTGTTTACACTCGAATAATGACACTCCACTCGTGTTTCACTCTTAATTGGCTTTTTCCGATAATAGTCTCACACTCTCTTGCCTTTTACCTCAAGAGTTTTCCCACTCCAGTTCTTTAAGAACTAATTGACTCAATCAAGACAAAGCAACCTTGTTTTATCCCAACTAGTAATTAGATCTAAGAAACAAGAACAAGAGAAACACAGAAGGAATGAAAAAAAAATGGCACGTGAATCAAGGAAATTTTACGAATGAAACAGTTAACAATAAGACAAGATACCAACTAGAATCACCCCCTTTGATGATAAGGCTCAAGGAAAAAAAATCTCGGAATTTTTTTTTTTTTTTCCTTTCCTTTCTTTTCTTTTCTTTTCTTTTCTTTTCCTTTCACCAGCTGATTTGATCACAATCAAGGATAAGCAGTTGAGAAAACCCTAACAATAACTCAAAAACCCTTGGGCAAATGATATACGGCAGCCCCTAGAACAAGAGATTTCAGCCAACACAAACCCTAGAACAATGAATTTCAGCAACCCTAACAATAGTGAAGAAATATGCTAACCACCACTATTTTTTTTTTTTTTTTTTTTGTAATCAATCCTAAAACAATGAAGCCCTAGAATTAAATATGCAAGAAATAAAAGATAGAATAAGACCTGATTGGAAACCTTGCTCTGAATACCAAATGATATGAACCCGCGGGAATGAAATCCCTTGAACCCACAATCAATTTGAAAACTCCCCAAGAAAGCCAAAAATCAAGTCAATGATGGAAAATCTAGACCCGATGAGAACCCGTTTCAAGAACCTAGATTATATTAAAATCTAGACCCGTTGAAGAACCCGTCTCAAGAACCCAGATTACAAAGGAGGAACGCCACAAAGGTTGTGATTTACCTTTGATAAGTTCAAGAGTTCAATCAAGAACAAGAGGAGAAAACTCAACTCACAAATAAAATTCAATATTATCTAATCTCTCAAATGAGGCTACAAAGAGTTTTTAAACCCAAACCTAATCAAAACCCTAGCCAAAATAAAGCCCCTTTTACCCAAAATTACCCTTGATGAACAGTACCGGCTACAGTACCGCACTACAGTAACCCCTACAATAAATTGATGAAACCCTAGTTCCTAAAATGTAACTTTCCAAATAAGCCCTTGGCCAAAATACAAGGTCTTCCCAAAAACATAGTTCATAAGAAATAAGACATGTGAGCCAAGCATCTTCAAGCCCACTTATTCTAAACTAATAAAATAAATCATTTAACCAAATTAGAAGCCTCCAATTGTTATAGGTCGTATCTCTAAGTCATGTCTTCCACAGCTTGAATAAAGTGGATCAAAGCTGGTTCTTCTTCTTTCAGACCCATCTTCAGTGTTGGGCTCTTGCTGGCTTCATCCCAAGTGGATTGCACCAATCCTTGCATTGCCTCCTTGATCTTCTTGGCCCTTGATCTTGTAATTGGCCCATCTGGAACTTGCAAAGGATCTTTAAGAGTAGGCCCACCTTGGTTCCTATCACTAGTTGAGGCACGGTGGTCACTTTTGTGACCTTAAAATAGGGTTGTTTGGGGTGGCTAGGGTTTAGTGGGGCTTTGTGGTGGTGGCAGGAGGTGGAGAAAGGTGGTCCGTGGTTGGCTTGGCCGTGTACAGTGGTGGGGGTGTGCGTGGGTGCTAGAGGCTGAAGGGGAGAAGAGAGGGAGGCAAGGCCTTAACTGGCTGGGCACGGTGGTGGAGCTCGGTGTATGGCTGCTCGTGGTGGCTTGGAAGGAGCACGGCGGGGCTGGGGAGAGGTTGAGGCTGGGAGAAGCCAAGGGAAAGGGGGAGAGAAGGTGGGGCTCGGCTGGGCATGGAGGAGGATAGGAAGCTCCGGCGGAGGGACCGGCAACATTGCGACATGGTGCAGTGGTGGCGGCTGATCTAAAGGAATCCAAGAGAGAAAGGAGAGATCTGGAGGGAGAGGAAGAGCTGCAGCGTGAGGTTGGAGCCGCGAGGGAAGGGTGGTCATCGAGGGGTGATGTCGTCGAATGCGACGGTGGTTAGGGCTGGGCTGCGGTAGAGATGACGAGAGGAAGAGAGGGAATCGGGGGAGGGGGCGTCAACTAGAGGGTGGGGAGGAGCGAGAGGGAGAAAAGGAAACGGGAAAGAAGTTACAGTTTTTGGGATTAAATCCCAACCCTTCATCTAGGGATCCCCAGATTGACCTAACGGTAGAGATTTAAACACTTAAAATAACTAACTAAATAATAGGAATTAAAATAGAAATGCAATAAGACTAATTTAAAAATCAACTTAAAATTCTAAAAATAATAATCATTCCTTGTAAAACAAAATGATGAAGTTGACTAACTATTTTTAAAAGAAATAACTTCATCTAAACAAGTAGAGTTTTTAACATAAAATAAAATAATCAATATTCAATAATACAATTAAAGAAATAAAATCATTTAAATAAAATGATTTTCTAAAAAGGTTTACTTGAAAATTATTTTCGAATTTTCAAAATATAAAGAGGTTTACTTGAAAATTAGGCTTGGTTCAATAATACCAAAATGCCCCTTTAAAATAATTGTGAACATTTAAAACATTTCAAAGACTTTAAAACATTGGGTCTCATTTAAAAATCATCTGCTAAATCTAAAACACAACTTTGGAATTTAAAATGTAAAGATGAGACTCGTAACCAATCGAGAGAAAAATGAATGGTTCATCACACAAACTATTTGGATCTACCAAGGGCCGCGCAATATACTTTGTTGCCAAAGGCAAGCCATTAACATGAGGCAATAATTTAAAAATGATAATAAGATTAAAATATAAAATAATGATTTCATTTAAAATTGGACTTAATTGTTAGATGCAAAAAAAAATTGTTTTTGGTTTGCTTAATAATATCTATAAGCAATATAAGAATTTGAAAGAGAATCTAATTTTTATGTAATTGTAGTATTATCTCATGTCCATAATACTTATTTTAATACTTGATTTTGAAAAAAAGTCAAGGTCATCAATATCAAAATACACATCATTTTTTAAAATATTCAAGAGTAGTGCATCATCGTTTTGCCACTACTATTCGAGTTTTTCACATTGTTTGAAAATTTTGTACATTTTGGGTAAAGATTTCGTAGAGTAAAACTTCTACATTTGCTGGTTTTTTTTTTTAACCAAATTTTATCATTTAAGGTTGTTTTTATTTAAGGCATGATTTTTTCAAATTTTTTTTTTTTTATAATAACGGACTACATTCCATTCAATTATAGAGGACATACAAAGTTGACTTAAAAACAAGTCAATTACAAATGTCAATAGTTTCTCAACACACTTTTGTGACTGACATAATCTAATCCAAATGACAGATCTCTAAAGACCTAAGTCTAAGAGACAGCACAAACTTTATCCACGACAGAGTTAACAATAACCAAGTAACAAAATTCCATACCCGACAAATCGGAATATGGAGCACCAACCCTCACCATAAGCACCGTCTAGCGGAGGGGGGGACAACTCCATTCGGACTAAGGTCCGAAGACACTATGTTTTTGGATTTTTGTTTTCTTGAAAATAAATATAGTACATAAAATAAACTACATTGTGAAAACACAGTAAAAGCAGAAAAATAGTGCACAAAAACACTGCTAGAGGGAAAAACAGACGATCGATCTTGGGAGATCCAGAGTCGCCGGTTCCGGAACAGCTGTGCGTTGCAGCTGTAGAGGACTCCTTGGTGGCGCGTGAGGGCCACACGCCGACGAGCTTCGAATTTTTTTGACCCAAGCGTGCAGGCTACTATCCACTCCGATTGGGGCCGCATTTGGTGGTTGTGCAGAGCGGCAGCTGGGCAACCTCCTGGTGGGGCACGTGTTGGCTATTGGGTGTCGGAAAGTCTCGATCAGCGATTGTGAAGGGAGAGGGAAGGATTGAGGGGGGAAGGAGCCTAAACTCCCACCCCCTCAAGCTGATTCTGAAGTTTGGGGGAGTTTAGAGAGAAGGGAGAGGGTTTAGATAGAGAGAGAGCTTTTCAACGTTGTGGATTTTCGGGACTCTTAACTCGAATTTTTCAATCTTTTATGCTAACCTATCTTTTTTCTATAAGTTTCTATTTTGAGGGTCGTGATATTTTTTATTATTATGAAGGCCAACTCGAGGTGGGGGGGGACCTTAGACAAGGTCCTTGGTTGCCTACCACTTGAGCTAGCTCTATGATCTATTAGCACTACTTCACTTGTCTCCTTGTTTAGGCAGATCCTTCTTAAAGTACTCCCCACTTCTAAGGGATCAATAAAATCTACAGTTATGAAATTTGGCACCATAGTGGGACTACCATAATCAAATTGGATCTCACTACAACAAATTTAATTTTTTTGCGACAAAATGAAATTTGTCCCAAAAGATCAGTTTTAGGGACTAGATTAATGTTGTCTTAGAAAGTCCTAGTAGTCCAATACGCATTTGAAAAAAAACTATGCTCAATGGCTTGATTTGGGATGAAAATATAACGTCCCCCAAATAGGTTTACTATTTGAACATATCGTCTTTCATTCGAATGAACACATTTTTCCATTTGAACAGCTAATAGTAGTTTGAATGGACATGTTGGCAGGAGAATTGCATAATCTTTGAGCGTGAAATAAAAATCTCCGTTCAAACTAAAATCACGTGATTTGAACAACAATATATAAAGTTTTTTTAAGGAATTCAGGTTGTTCGAATAGAGAATCAATGAAATTCCAACTAATTATTGAAGTAATGGTTTTTAATACATATTTTATTCTTGAGTTTCTTGAAAAAAATAAAATATGATACTAAAAACTCATATTATAAATATTGTGCAGGTTCGTAATTATAGTTTTTAAAAAGATGAAAATGTTACTCTGTGAGATAATTATTAAAGAGAAAAGTTTATCTATTTTTTGAAAAACATTTATTTCATTAATTTGACTTGACAAGTTTGATAAAATGTCAATCAAAAAATTAGAAAATATAACAACTTCACCCAGCAACCTTTAAAATGATGTTTGATAGTTATTGAACAAATGCTAAGTGATTTTCAACTACATTTATTTTAAAGGAAATAGATAACGAAATATAATTTATGAAAAATAGTATTAATATTGGGGGGGTGAAGATTCAAAAGTTGTTTTGAAAAATTGAGAATACAACATACTAAGGGCAAGCAAGAAGATAACTTAATAATTGTTCATTCCAAAAAGAGAAATGATTTGTACAAGTCTCAAATAGATAAGTCACATACATGCCTTTGTAAAAAAGTAGACCTCACCTTAAAAAAAATGTTAAAAAAAACTATTCTTGATTAGTGGGACCCACTCTTTTAAAAATGAAAGATAGATGTAGAAACACTTTTACACACTACCCATAAAGTTTTAATACCATCAACTCGAATTAGCAACAAAGCAAAATATACAAAATAAACATGCTGCCTATTTTACATTCCTAGACTCCTAAGAATCTCTTCCATAGCAGCCATACGACCCTCCATATCACTCAGTCGACTAGTGATAGTGCAACACCCCATTCCCCTAGGATTAAAACAACGTCACATTTAGAAAATCGATGGGAACTAGAGTGCTACTATCCTTTGATTTAAAATTTTTCTTTTATTCTTAATGCAGCACCAAGTATAAAAGATTCTCCAATAGATAAAGTTGATCAAAATAATGAATGTGAACCCTAGCCCCAAGCCCTATATTTTGGTTTACTTTCTTTGTCACTGTGGACCTGGCCATGTAGAAGCCCAAACTAGGACCTAGAAACCCAACCCCTTACCCGTGCGGAGTGGTTTTGTGCAAGGGGTAGAAACCCTAAAACCCCTTTTCTCTTCCTCCCTCACCCTTTTGCGGCACACAGCCCCCCTGCACAGTAGTACAAGAAATTGTACCACTTAGTGATGAGGAGATCCTAGAAGGACAGTAAAAATATGAGAAGCTTAGCAAATTTCGACAAAAGATCCTAAAATTCAAAGGACCACAACACTTCAGAATTTGTGAGGATGGAATGTTGTGTTATAAGAAAAGAAATGTAATTCCTACAATTCCGCAATTAAGAGAAAATATTGAAGGAAATTGTACCCCTTATATTGTATATCCAGGTAGTATGAAGATGTATCGGGATTTGAAGGGACACTACTGGTGGGACAGAATGAAGAGAGATGTAGCAGAGTTTATGGCCAAATGCCCAATTTGCCAAATGGTGAAGGCCGAACATCAGAGATCAACAAGGAAATTACAAACTTTAACAATCCCAAAGTAGAAATGGGAAGATATATGTTCATAGATTTTGTGGTGGGTTTGCCAAGGACATCAACAGGGAAAAATTCCATATGGGGGTCATAGTCAACAGATTGACAAAGAGCACCCACTTTCTACCAATCGCCAACACTGATTCTATGGATAAACTCTCCAGAATATATGTTTAAGAAATAGTACAAATGCATGGAGTACCCAAATCCATAGTGTCAGACAAGGATACAAGGTTCACTTTGCTTTTCTGGCAGAGCTAACAAAAGTTGATAGGCACTGGCTTGAAGTTAAGTAATGTGTATCCCCCACAAATTGATGGACAGACCGAGCAGACAATATAGACATTGGAAGATATGTTGTGGGCATGTGTATTAGAACTATGTGGTTATTGGGAAGGACACCTGTCTTTGATAGAATTTGCTTATAATAATAGTTACCAAGCCACGATCCAAATGGCACCTTCGAGGCCCTATACGAGAGAAAGTGTAGGTTTCCATTGTATTGGGATGAGGTCGGAGAAAAGAGGATACTTGGACCCGAATACCTACAAGAAGTTCGGAAACAAGTAGCCTTGATTAGAGAAAGGATGCAGACAGCCCAGAACCGACAGAAAAGTTACGCCGATAACCGAAGAAGTTTGTAGTTTGCAGTAGGAGATTGGGTGTATGTTATGGTATCACCAGAAGCTAAGTCCCCGATATGTAGGACTCTATGAAGTCATAGAACGGATTGGATCTGTAGCCTATCGATTGGATTTGACGACAAAAATGAAGGGTATACATGATGTATTTCACATATCTTCTCTGAATAAGAGCTTCCAAGAAAGACAACCAGTTGTAAGCCATGCAGTATTCAGCTCAAGCCAACCTATCGTATGTGCAGATTATAGATCGTAAGGAACAAAAGCTGAGGAATCGAAAGATACCTCTAGTCAAAGTACTCTGGAATAATTCGGATTTCCAAGAAGCAACCTGGGACAGAGATGATTCAATGAAGACTAAATACCCTTATTTGTTTGTATCTTAGGACCAATTTTTTCCTAGGAACTCTATGTCTGACTGGTTGTACTCTTAAATGTTTGAATAAAAAGACTTCATGTGGATTTTCCAATCATGTGGCACAAACTAGGAACACCGCACGTATGTCCACATTGTCGGTAGCCAAGATTAGAGAAATGCAAGAGTGTAGTCGCAGGAACTAGTGTGAAAGAAGAGATCGAATGATGGCAGCAAATGGAGAAATTTTAGCATCATCGCAGTCATGTGCTGGATGCAGATTTTAGAGGTAATATCTTACGACGAACGTTACCGCATGAAGAGCGACAACCTCCACACGACTCGTTAGTATGGAAAGACGTTACAAGGATGCGATTGCTCGAACTTAATCTAGAGGCAAAAACCAATCGTGCAGCAAAAGATCGCACCAAGAGATATATGACGTTCAAGACCTCGGATACCTCTACCTATCGTATTCGCTTCTGTGAGGAAGGTAAACCCGTAGAAGATAATGAGCTTGCAATAGAAGATAAGCTGAACGAGATGAGGGTGAATATGTATTACAACTATGATTTGAATGCAATACTCTACATGTTAGAGGACTCGGTAACAAAAGGGATGAAGTACCACCCCCGTCATCATCTGAGGATTTTAGAGCTACCAATAAGACAGGTAAATTTCAAGCAAAATTGACACCCTTATTCTTTTAGTGAATTTTTAACAGTTAATGGTTGCGATGCCAATTTCGAGGATGAAATCTTTTCTTAAGTTGGGGAGGATGTGACGACCTGGAGTTTTGCCAAAATCCTTGTTCGCATAAAAATATATCTGCAAGTGCACAGAATCATTACAAGTAGTAAATTGTTTTAAAGAAAACAGATATTGAACCCACAGGGAATAATTATGCTATTGAGTATTGAAATTGACTAAATTAAATGCTATTTAGAAAACCGAATTTTGAAGAGTGGATTATCTAAATTAAACTGAAGAAAAGAACATTAAATTAAGATTTTTAAAATGATAAGAATATATCTAGAGAGTTTGATTTCACCTAACAAATCCCACATAATATATTCTTCCTTGTTATAGAATCCCAATTATCCCAAGTTGATGATAAAAATCCTTAATTATTCAATATTTTCTCTCGAATAATACTAAAAATATCTCCAACTAATTACTCCATATCTCTATGTGAATTTAACTAATTGGAGACTCATTAAGTTCTTTGGATTTTTCTTGAAAATCACACTAGTCGCGATAAAGCATCTTTGCTTTCGCTCAACTAATGGTGTTTAATCCTAGAGCTTTAATCACAAATCACCTCTCGGTCTCATTGCAATCCAAAAGATTGAACAATAGTTACCTAGAAAGTTATAAGCATTAAGAACAAGTAATAAACACTCAATCATGAAAATATTGGAAAAAAAATAACTTGAAATATAAACTATGTGTTCAATGCTAGGCTACATCAAAGCTCTAGAAAATAAAATTAGTTTATAATGAAATTAAAAAGAAAAACAATAAAATTGGTTTTCTTTGTTGGAGTCGGTTGATGAAGCATGCAGCTCTCACCTCTACTCCCCCAGATATGTCTCCTTGAAAGAAACTCAGATAATAAACTCTGAACTATCGAAACCTAAACTCAGACTCTCTAAAACTCAAAACAAAACTCCTATTCAGAACTCTCACATTCATCCCACAAGTCAGGATTAAATAGATGTCAAAATTCAAATCTAGAAACAAGATTACTACAACTACAATCTCGCCTAAAAATCTGGAAAATAGTTTCTAAAGATAAATGTTAACATAAAAGGAATTATCCCAAGAATAACGGGATTATCTAAAATGAAAGATTCAGTGATGTGCAGCTTGAATTGCGGGGTTCGGGAGGATTTGATCACCAACAGATTGATTGCAAACTCAGATTTGGTGGTTAGCAGCAGATTGATCCCGATCGGGAGGAAGTATCCCACCGGGTAGATGTCGTGTACACTGAATATAACTGGCATAGAGGACACAAATAAACGGGTGTGGTGGTCACAAATGAACGGGCGTGGAGGTCACAAAGACCACACGACCCTCTCCTCGCCTACCGAGTAGAAAGACTCCTGACCGAGATGAAAGACTCCTCTTGCCTTTTCTAGTTGTTGTCCACGATGTCCTTTAGGTTGGTCTTTTAAGTTGGTCGTTTAGACTAGTCACCTGATCTAACCGCCTAGAGCCTGGTCGTCTTTTGGTCGCGAGTCTCCTCGCCTACTGAGAGGTAAGTCTTCTCGCCTTTGGGCGAGAGAAATCTCTTTGCTGCCCACAGGACAAGGCTCTCCGCCCCAATCTCATCGACTCTCTTCAGATATCGCTGCCCCTCATCGGTTTGGATTCGTAGTCTCTTCTTTTGTACTGAAATACTCTCATTTTGCACTAAATCTTCTCATTCCTTTACATCTAAAAAAATAAATAAAAATACATAGAAATAAAATAAAATCAATCATATTGAAGGGAAAATGACACTTCATAAATAAAAAAGTGATCAAAATCATATAAAAATAACACTTATCAATCCTCACTTGTTTTTTTTATTATTATTATTTATTTTTAATTAATTTTAGCTTAGTTAGAGTTGGCCCAATGTTTTGACGAGCCAAGAAGATGCTAGAATCATGAAGGAAATCTTGGACCTAACAGCATAGGCATCCAAGCCCAATAGACGCCCAAAGCGACTAAGTGGTAATTGGCCATTAAGTGGCAAAAAGGGAATTAGACAAAAGCCTAGCTAGGGTTTAGGGCATGGTGGCGCCTACTTGGGAGAATGAAGGCTATTTTGTGCTTTTCCTAGAAATATCATCATTTGAGACCTAGGGAAGGGGCACTCTTGGTTGGCAAAGTTGCCACTTGGCAACCATGCATGAAGGCTTCGAAAAGAAGCCAAAGAAACAGAAGAGAATGAAGGGTTTGGCACACATGCCACTCAACCACCCACATGCCAAATGACTCACATGCAAGTCCACCTCTAAGATATAATGAACCTATAAGTGAAACTGTAAGAAGAGAAAGAGGCGCATGGGGAATACCAAGGGCCTCAAGCAGTCTCCAAGAGACCTTAGGGATTCAGACAAGGGCTTCATGCCAATCCAAGGGAAACCAACCATCACTTTGCCATGTGTCATGCATGCACTAAGGTTAGGGGTTTGCTAGAAGAAACAAATGATGAGGAAGAGGAAAGGTTGCATGGGGAAGGGGCACACGCACTCCCAAGGTTCTAGAAGAACATTTGTAAGAAGACAGGAAGAGAGAGGGTCGGCTTTGGGCACAAACACACACACGACACTTGAAACATGGCAAGCATGCACACGCCTAATCCTAGACACAAAAGCCTCGATGCAAATGGACTTTTAGGATTTCGGAATTAGGACAAGAACACGCCACTTTTCATGCATGATGAAGAGTCTTTTGGTTTTCCAAAGAAAAGCAATGATCATAAGGGAAAGTGAGAAGTTTCAGCCAAGAGAGGAAGGGCAAGCCACATGGCGCCCTTGCACATAGACTCTTGAGTTTCCAATGTCAGAAATGAGAGAGAGAGAGAGAGAGAGAGAGAGAGAGAGAGAGAGAGTGTGTGTGTGTGTGTGTGTGTGTGTGTGTGTGTGTGTGTGTTTGTGTAAAATTGAGAAGTATATAAGGGCTTCTTTTAGGGGCCGGTGCCCTACATCCCCCAAAGAAGTTACACAAAGGTCATTTTGTGATTTTTCAAAAGAACTTCTCACCTCCCTTCTCTCTCAAGCACGTCCACCATAGGGGAAGAACAAGTCATTTTTCTTTCACTTTCTCTCCAACCAAACATTACCCACACCCATACCATCCTCATTCATCCAACCACACGATGGAGAAAAGAAGCAAGGAGCCCATGTTAGAAGGAAATCCACATGGTAACAACCACTAAGTCTCTACTATGTTCATTTCTTCAAAGCACACATGTTCACAAGGGTTCTCTTGGGAAGAAAGGGTTCGGCTTGGATGAAGAAAGACACCACTCTATCTCTCTCAAGATTTGAAGAAGATTAGGGTGTTTAGGGTTTTGTTTGGATTGTTGTCTAACCATGGAAAAACTAGGGTTTTCCTTAAGAGGAAAACCGACCCACCATTAGCGAAGCACGAGTGAACAAGAGACCTATGGAAGGAAGAGAGACTTTCGGCCACCATTTAGGTCCAAAGTAGGGTTTCCTTTCTCTATAAGTTTTTGGCCATGAGAGTGATGATCACTACACATGAAACGCGCACCACACACTTGTCAAATTAGGGTTTATCATTTCATTATTTCTAATAAGTTGAACAAACATTTTTCAGCTTGCTTATTGTGTTCTTTACGTCAGATTTTGTAAGTTAGCTCTTAACCTACCTTTGGATAATGTTCAAATGTATTGTGTAAACTTTGCATGTTATCGAACAAATTGGATTATGGAATTGTTGAATGTTATATGCGAGTTCACATGTCATTGTCATGCTTGTATGTGTTGTTTAGGGATACAGTTATATTCAACCTTAACAAGTTTGCCATGCTTGTATGTGTTGTCTATGGATATTGTGATACTCGCCTTAACTAGTGGCCTTAACTAGTTGCCATGCTAGTATTTGTTGTCTATGGATATTGTGATGCTCAGCCTTAACTAGTTTGCCATGATTCGAATGTTGTTGCTTATCATGCTAGGCACCAAACCTTGTTTTATGTCAAGTATATTGTATGTTCCAATGTTTTCAAGCCGCAAACATAATATGCCTAAAGGTGTTGCATGAAATTGTGTAACTCATGACCCTGCATGATCGGGTCTTTCATAAAAGAAGAAGAGTCTCAAAGTTCATGTCATATGCATTTCAGGTTGTGCATCGTTTCTCAAAAAAGTATGTTATTTCATGTTTGGTCACAACCCCAAATGTTAGGACGGGGGAATGTCCTAGTGGAACTCTTATGTCCACTCTGGAATGCATAAATTGGAAGTGGTAACCCCTAAGTCAACGAAACACAATCAACGGACCTCAAATGAGTTCTTTCTAAAGGACCCTGGAGCGAGATAGCACATAACGCTAGTGAGTGCCATAAGATGGACGCAGTGAAGGCTAAATGTGAACTATCGTATAATGATAAGAACTCTGACCCAATCACCACCAATCAAGTGGACCGGAAAGTGATACAGTAACTAGTAAGGAGCCCACGATGCGTAGGTGAGACGTGAGGTGTCCACCTATATGTTAGAAGGACTATATGCCTATGAGTAATGTTTGTTATGAAAAGAAGATAAATGTTTTTCTGAAAGGTCAAACATGATTTTCTATCACTAATTTCTGTAACGTATATGCATAAGTCAAGTTTTCGGGTCAAGTACATGTCCATGCATATATTCTCATGGTTCACCTTTATATGCTAATATATGTTTGTCTGTTATATGTTAATTTACTGAGATTTTCCAAAATCTCATCGTGGTAATTTCTACTATCATTCCTTCACCCAGAATGGTAGACATTGTAACAAGACATCAAGATTCCGGTCTAGATGGACGAATTGCCTGACCTCATCGAGAATGAGCTCAGACATGAAGACTACATCACGCTACCTTAAGGAAATACAAGACATTATGAGTAAAAGGATCATAAATCACAAGAGTCGCCCGAGTTTGAGGGAGTCTCCACTATATATAAAAGATTGGATGGACTATGTAATTGGCCATATAAGACAAGCTTGGGAGTATACGATGGAAGCCCAGAGGGTCGTTCATGGTTTGGGGATCCATCAGCCGGGACTCCTTGTCCCACGAGGAAGCGGCGTCTTTTTATGTCGCCGAGGGTGGTGAACTTGGGATTTTAAGGTTTATAGTTTAAAGTCATCTTGTATTCTTTTTGGGAATTTGAACAATTATGACATTTTGGGATTTGTAATTTAAATGGTACCATGCTTTTGATATTGCTCATAATCTTACTTTGATTTTTATAAATTTTCACTACGATTATTGCATACTACTAGAAATATGCTAGGTACATTGCATGTTAACTGTCATGTACGGAGTTATGTAGCCTTGAGTTACAAGTCCCGACGCTTCAATCACCGTCTAATCCAAAGCGGGGGTTGGGGCATCACAAGCAGACACACCTCGGCACAAGGTGTGACAAGGACTTTCACCCCTTGTCAGACGAGCTAGTACCCAGGCGAGGAATAAGGAGCTGAAGAGACTCAATAGTTCTGGAAAAGGCGCCAATCGTACAAAGGTAATGAATGAGCCTAAGGTGAGAAATGGTCAAGGACATGAACTGTGTAGATGTACGAGCTTTTCGAGGTAACACAAAAACGCTCAGAGGGCAACATTGCTTTATGTAGAAGCCTATGCTCCATTTGAAATGTCACATCTAGAATGGGTCTGTAGGCAACAGGCTATGGTACCCTAGACCATATTGTCTGAAACCTGGATATATGGTCCAGGCCCACGTAGGAGGCCCTCAATCAAGGAGAGGCTATGGAGTGGACCCAAGGTAAACCATAAGGACATGCGTGCCTTGTCCTGATAGTCTGTCTCTATCATCATGCAGTGGGATGATAAGACCAAAGGGCTTATATTCAAGCATGCCTAGAGTAAGAAGGACACATGATGGTCTCATTCTATAAATGGCTTAAGGTAAAAACCAAAATCTCACTTTTGAGATACTTGTTGGACCCTTTGAAGCCAAAATCTTTAAAGAAAGCAAGTGACTTCAAGAGAGCGCCGGCAGAGGAAGAGGAAGAATAGCGCAGCACCGCCATAGTGAGTGTACTATTGTGAGATATGTAAGCTTCTAAGACAATACTGAGAAATCGGGGTAAATGTTGTGGAAATCAGGATAAATGTTGTGGATATGTCATGGGGTTTACATTGCAAGTTCTATAATCTTTCCTCTTTCTGATCATGAATAAATGAGAATTTTCTTTCATTATGTTTACAATCATCTTTACTTCAAGTTTGAATATCTTTACTCAATGATTTTAAGATCTTGACATTTACATAGCTAAGATTTGTGATGTAGTGATTTCAGGTGAGTGCGTGTGCGAGTCTTATCGTATGTTAATCATCATGGATAGGTAAATGTTCCCTAGGCCATTCCTATGACACGTTGCCCTAATATCATATGGGAATGATAATGTCTCGTGATGATTGGGGTGGAACGTGTTTGTTTTGGCCTAACTTGATAGATGGAAAGGAGAATGCCCCGAGCGTATCATGTGTGGTGTCCTCGAGTTGGTTGGGCTAATGTATTCTCCTATGCAACCTGTATTCTCTGTATGAGATCTGGTGACCTGATATTCTTTATGTGAGATATGGTGATTTGATATTGTCTTTATGAGATCGAATGATTAGAAATATCTCTGTGTGAGGTTGTTAGATTTTGTGTTAAATTCCATATTTTGAAATACGATGACTTTTACATACTTGAGAAAATGGTGATTCATAGCCTCAACGATATAAATATATATATATTTATATACACACCTGAGTTATGTACAAAGGGAAATTTCCCAAAGGTTGTTGATTCCTCGTCGCGCTTATGTACTTGTGTTTTACTCAGGCGGTGATTTCGCGCCATGAATGCATGTGTTTTGCTTAGAGGGTGATTCATCCCCATGCATAATACATGAGTTTACAATTCTTTTTACGTGAAAATGTACATTACATCATCACGTACATTATTTGTCATTAGCAGTCTTAGCATAGTTGTTTAACCTACATATAGTTTCGTTTATCGGAACCGTAGACATTGATGTAGAGGTAGAACCAGGAAAGGTACCCGAAGAAGAAGGACCAATCTCGCCCAGCAATAGACACGAAGCCATGTCTCTATTACTTAGTCCAACAATCAACTATGAACGATTTGAACAAACATTTGGGTCTATATATTATTTTGGGAAATGAAGTGACATATGGATATTTTGTTATTTATCGAACAAATCAATCTACAATTTAAACTCTAGTACAAACAGCTCTTAACCTTTACTTATTCCACTGCGATCTAAACAACCATTCACTTATATGCACACTCCTTGTGAACATTGCATGCCTAATCTAACCTAAAATCTAGGGTGTTGTCGACTAGTTAGCACCCTTGGCACCACATATTCTCGTCAAGTCTTTTACCGATGTACAAAGCGCCACATATAGGGGGTAGTTGGGTCTTGGGTCCATTTTGTAGACTTTTAAGAGTCCCTTAAGGGCTTAATAAAAGTATTGGGTCACTTAATGGGTCTATTTAAGCTCTTGGGATTGCCGTTGTTTTATGCCAAGATAACTGATAAATTCTAATGGGTCCAATGTTAGACTTCAAACTAAGTCTAACTCGTTCAATAAATAGTTTTGAGCTTTTAAAATAATTCTTAGACATATTACCAATTAAATAGGGCACACTTCGTCCATAAATGCTAAATAGGCTTAATCCAATTATTGGGCCCAATAATGACCATTAATCCATCATCATAAATTATAGGTCTATGGCCTATTAAAAATTATATAAAGAATTGCAATTGGGCTTTCCAATATAGCCTATCAAACATAATTTAGGTCCAATAAAATTATCCTTATAATGACCTTTAAAATATTAGACCAGGTAATCCTCTCCATGTAATCGATCAAACTTGTTCGTTGCTCAACAAGTGCGGCAAGAATCTCCATGCACCTAATGTCAGAGATGTCATCTATACGCCCAGTTGTTGTTATTGGCGTAGTAGGTCTCGCTAAGGATGAAATACCCAACCCCTCAACCTCTGACGATGATGCCTATGCAGGTGGCCCTCCTCGCTTTTGCCCAAGGTCACAATGTTAAGGGCTAAATCTATGACTGTCGACATTCAACCAAAGTCACTCCCCTAGATACAAGTAGTCTAGAGATCATCAGCATATGGCAGACTAGATCTAGTCGAATACCGTGACTCAGCTTGGATCCAAGTAAGGTAATACAGCAGATCAATCAGATAGCCTCTTTCCAGTCATAAAATAAATCATGTCCAATCTAAGCTGAAATCTGCTTAATGCTTCCTCAGATCAACATTGTATGAGACAATTAGCGTCAACATCCAAAAGAATGCTCTGCAATCAACTTGTTTGATGGTCTTGCTACCATGATAAAGAGGTGTTGTATCTACAACAATCAACCGATGTAATTCATCATCAGCAATCTCATCCCTCTTGTATTGTTTGCTCCACATGCTGCTCACTCCCATCCTCCTACTAAACTGGTTGAGAAGCATGATATGCATCGAGTGCACAAAGGATGTTTAGAATCTCAATAATCTTGTCAGCTAAGAATGTAATACTAACCGCTTGTACAATGAATGTGAATGGATCATCTACGACACCCATTTCAGCCACCCCATGATAAAACTTATACAAGATTAGGATAAGCAACCCTCGATTGTTCGCAGATTGGACCCCATCCTGTCTCTGAAATACACTACTCCACTTGCAAATCGCATCACTGAAGTCGCTCAAACTGATTGCCTTCCCAACAAGTATGAGTCTGGTAGGCTAGTTCTATGAGCTAGAGAATGTTCACTCTGATCTTCTACGTTTTGTTCCATTAGTTTGACATGGTTCAAAACAATATGCACGTCAAGAAAACAAAATTGAGAGCCTTTCATAAATGGATAAACATGCCTACAATAGATCCTATAAGAAATTGATATATTCAGAAGCATGGTTCGAACTGAAAAAATTATCGTTCGAACTGTTAAAGATATGGGTTCAAACTTATGCAAATAACCTTCGAATAATCTTAAGTCTATTTGAACGAGACTATTTACTAAATCACAAGCAAGAGATTGGGGGCGTCACATCCGTGGGCAAGTATAGCCCATTGTCATCATGGAAGACCTATCACAATGTCACCTACGGTCACAGCTACTAGCTGTTACCCACGACAACTAAGAGAAGTTCTCTACCGGCTTAGAGAAGGAGAAGAGAAGAGAGGCAAAGTAACATTGTCCAAAAAATGAAGGCATAGGTAAAATGAAAACTTGTTTGAATATAAATTTTTCCAAACATACTAATCAAAAAATATATAAATTTTTTCAAAGATGCTTAATTGAGTGATGAAACCTTTTGTATAAAAATTGATATCATTTTGGTTTAAAAAGGTAGGAGGCAACCAGAGAGGTAACCTTCCTAGCTTATACTAAGTAATAAGAATGATATCTTAGCCTAGCGTGCAGGAAGTCACCAAGCTTCCTCAAATCAGATCTAAGCCATATCCTAAATCCCAACACCACTAAGAAAATCCATAAATCCTTGTATATCCATAAATCTTTATACGACTAATATTGATAATCTCGAGCAAATCCATTTTCGAATTCGAACCCAGGTCGCAATACGTCAAATCAATGTGAAAAATCCAAAGACCAAGGAGTCACCAGTCTTAAGAGGAAAAAATTAATTCGATCGAAATAGAATATTTTTAATATTTCCAAAATTCTTTCATAATAGTTTTATGAGAAATTCTCCACCACACCTCCCCACTTTAGTCAATATGTAATTTATTATTTTTGCCCTATATTAATATGCTTAAATATGTATTTAAATAAAATGATAAAAATGTTAAATCACATGCTAATTAAATACAGTAGTATAAAACTTCCTAATAACATTTCTCTTCGTAGAAAATGTTCTCACAATAATAAATGATCGATGAAAGTCAAGCATGTGTCAACTCTGCAAATGTTCTCTCTTATCACAATTTCTATTGCATTATTTCATGTGTATTTCATGTGAGTGCCAGATCCAGATGTCTCGAGGATCAGACCTATGGGCGTTCCGTTCTCTACTAGAAAACCTCGATAACCGCACAACTAAAATCACTGCCAAGGTCAACGCATCATAAAATTTAGGCTGAAAATTTCAGAGAATTGATTTAAGAACTCCTTACATCACTCCAACGCAACGAAACCAATAAGCCACAAAAAAGTATTCAACACTTCATTCCCCAGCAACCAAAAAAGTAAATACAAGAAACACAAATTAGATTCTCAAAATGGATACCAACTATTCTAATTCCAAAAAAAAAAAGTAGAAGTTGCTCAAACATATGGAATTGATTTCAACTACAATGTGCCGCTCCTGACAGTTGACGGTTGAAAATAAAAAAGGCCACACAAGTAAGAATTCGTACTTTCCAAATTTAAGTCTGAAGTGCTCATCGACGTCGCATACCACGTCCACGACCAGGAAAAGCACCTCCACGTCCTCTACCACCCATGGCACTAGCAGCAGCTTCTCCCTGTGCACTCTCTGACTGCATCATAGAAACGAAAACAAGCATCATATAAATAATGCTGAACATCATATGGGCACTACGTCTTGGGAGGAAATAAAATCAACTAAAAAATTTAATACATGTATATTAGAAGCAAGCTAAGAGATCTCGCTAGATTGGCCATAATTTTGAGTGGGGCAAAAATACTAGAGGTATTGCTAATGCACCTTTCAGATCTTTTAGCACCTTAATGTTCTTGTGCCAAAACATAAGTGAATGCCACTGCCGTCCAACATAACTTTTTTTTTTTTTTTGATAGGTAAAAGAGGTTTTATTGATCCACGTGAATAGGCAAAGCCCAAATACACAAGAAGTATACAAGAAAGAGCCTAATTACAAAACTACGTGCTACGGAGAGTAGTGAAAAAGTCATTAAGACTCGTTCAATTCATTACAATAGAAGAGGCCCAAAGCAACAATGTCTTAAAGAAAAAGGCCCTAAAACCATCCGGAGAGCATTCCTTATTCTCAAAGCAGCAGCCATTTCTTTCGTTCCATGTTCACCACATTAAACATACGGCACCATCTTCCATACAGCTGCAATATGGTGATTGCCCCTAATCCCTCGCCAACAAGACAATAAATCTATCACCCTCCTGGGCATAGCCCATGCGATACCGAACCTAGAGAGGATTTCATCCCATAATACCTTAACTACTTCGCAATGAAGGAGGTGATCCGCTGATTCACTGTTGTGTTTGCACATGAAGCACCAATCCATTATGTAGAGTCCATGCTTTCTTAACATGTCTATAGTCAGTATTTTACTATGGGATGCCAACCAACCAAAGAAAGCAACCTTGAGGGGGATATTACTCCTCCAAATGTTCTTCCAGGGGAAGGCATTGAAGGTGTGAGTTGTCAAGGCCTTGTAGTGCAAACGAACTGAAAATTTCTTGTTCCCTATGCATGTCCAGAGTAATCAGTCCTCCCCTCCTGCCCTTAGTTTCAGCGCATATAACACGCTGTATAAATCAGTGATGTCTCCCACCTCCCAATCCTGGACAGCTCTAGTGAATCTCAAGGACCAATGGATGGAATCAACAGTACTGCACATATTATAAGCCACTAAGGAACCCTGATCAGACGCAATCCTATAAAAAGAGGGGAAAGTGTTTTTCAAAGCAATTTCCCCACACCAAATATCGTGCCAAAACCTGATTCATGTGCCCCTTCCCACCTCAAACCTACAGTTATCGAGAAAATCATCTCAACCATTCGGGATAAGCTTCCACACTCCCACGCCATAAGCCCCTCTTACTTCCTTAAGAGCGCTAACCTCCCCAAATGCTCTCGTATTTGACCTTTAGAATATTCCTCCGAAGAGCATCTCCCGCCAGATGATAACGCCATAATCATTTTCCAAGAAGTGACTCGTTCAAAGTTCTCAATTTTCTTGCGCCCAACCCAACGCAAGACAAAGGGGTGCATACTTTATCCCATTTAATCAAATGGAAATTTTTTGCATCCTCTATCCTCCCCATAAGAAATTAAGAAAAATTTTCTCCAACCTATTCGCCACCCCTACAGGCACAAGAAATAAAGAAATGAAGTACGTTGGGAGATTAGATAACGTACTCTTAATAAGTGTGATTCTCCCACGCTTAGACAAGTAAATTCTCTTCCAACGTACAAGTTTGTCTTCAATTTTCTCAACAATCCCTTCCCACATCACCTTGGGTATATGAGGGCCCCCCCAAAGGGAGTCCAAGGTACTTCATAGGCAAGGATGAAACCTTGCACCCCAAGATGGCAGCCACTTCACTTGAGTTATTGACTGAGCCAACAGAAACTACTTCCGACTTTGACAAATCCACCTTAAGGCCAAATACAGCTTCAAAGCAAAGTAGAAGTGCTCTTAGGGAATGAATCTGATCCAGATCCAGGTCACAAAAAATCAATGTATAATCAGCGAAAAGAAGATGGGAGGTTGTCAAGCTTCCATGCGAGGAACCACCCACTGAGAAACCCGAGATGAAACCCCTATCCACCACCCCTTCCAGCATTCCATTCAGCACATCCATGACTAGAATAAATAAGAGTGGGGATAATGGATCCCCTTGTCTCAAACCCCGAGAACTGTTGAAGAAGCTTTCAGGAGTGCCATTGATCAAGACAAAAAATCAGACGGTTGTAATGCAATGCTTTATCCACTAACACCATCTTTCCCCAAGTACCTACCAAGTATATACAAGAAGAAATCTTAGTTCACATGATCAAATGCCTTTTCCATATCCAATTTACACAAGATACTTGGAATGCCAGCTCTAACTCTACTCTCCAGGCATTCCTTAGCAATGAGAACCGAGTATTTGTCTTCCTTTCACAAAAGCATTTTGGGAATTCAGGATGATCTTCCCCATGACTTCGCTCAACCGCTTCGCTAGAACCTTAGAGATGATCTTATAAACCTCACTCACCAAGCTTATTGGACAGAAATCATTAACTTCCACCGAAAGTCCAACATAACTTGGTTAACCTGAAAGTAATAAGTGACCATTGTTTAACCTTGTGGGCAAAATGTTCAGTTTTTAACCACATTGTCAAACTTGAAATATCTTTGACCACCATGAATGCCACTGTCGTCCAACATAATGGAACATGATCCAAGCAAAGTCAGCAATTAGTAGATACATTTATCTGCAAACTAATGGAATATCCAAGGAGAGTGCCAATTAGTAGACACGTTTATCAACAAACTAATGGAATATCCAAGAGTTCTTGCTCAAAAAAGAAAAAACTCTGAAAACGCCTCCACAGCCTTCTGATCTCTCACTAAGGAAGCACATAACGTTGAAATCAACTCAAATAACACAGTATATCCTACCAACTACTAAGACCAGCCAATTCCTCTAATAAGGTCAACCTTTTACAATCATGTGGCCCATAGACTTACTGCATACACCTGATGAAAAATTGCCGCACACATTTTGAAAAAAGCAAGCAATTGTATACTCCACCATATAGCCCTCCACTTTCTCTACCATCCTTTGACCCCACATCAACAGAATTCCTCCCGAAGCAACCTCTTGAAGCCATGTGGCTCCCATCCATGTGTGTATGTCCCCACAATCTTCTTAAGCATCTTTTTGTAATGGCTTTCATCTTAGTCTCTTGTAAGCAAATAATATCTACCAACCCTCATCAAAATAAATTTTTAATTATGGCCACTTGTTCGCATCATTTGCCCTCCTAATATTTTAAGACAATAACTTAGGCATCATATAGAAATAGACTTCACCCTCCCCCTTACCTCTACTATGACTACAACTACCACCATGAGAGTCAGTTTGTGGACACCATTTAGGCCCAGTCAACTCTCCATTCTTTTCTCTGTTGTGTTTGGCCATCATTTGCATTTCAAACCCCACACCCAATAACTCCTCATTTTTGGATTTCCATTGCATTTTTAGTCGCCCAATTTGAGGAAGATATCCCATGGATTGCTCCAAAGTCTCCCAATGACATTGTTTGAAAAGGGAAATGCTCTTAAGAATAAGTTTCCATCTCCTTGTATCTGTTGTCTGCTTCATCATACACAACCAAGCCTAAGGAAACCTTATCCAAGTTCTCCCCACATGCCTTCAATCCACTACTTCCACCTCAAGACCATTCATCACTAATATTCCATCCCCCATGCACCAATATAAATTATAACCACTCTTTAGTCTAAGGCAAAGACAAGGAACAGACCCCAAAGCCACTTTCTTCCCCATTCTTAGCATCATAGTCCACTCATCCAGTCTATCCACCCTGTCAGAATTTGCTACTCTCCCATAAGCCTCCCTATTCATTCGTGGCAAAGATGCTGAAAAGGGACAAGGGGATTGAAACGCTTATCTCCTGGCTCACAATGCATTAAGCCTTATAATAGCTCGTGTCTACATCCATCAGGTGGAGAGTACACAGCCAAATTGGGATGAGGTTTTGCCCATCTCTATTGACCCACCAATTTATCCTTTTTTAGATTCATCATCAGCCCGCCTATATACAAGAGTACAACTCACTCTCTCCATCTGCTAGAGAACTCTCCATGTTGACTCAGATGAGAAGACATCATCATCGTATCTGCAACAATACCCATTTTAAGACCTTAATCGCTTGGCGTAAACACGATAATAAGCTTCAGACGCCGTTTAGATCCATGGGCCGAGTTGAGTTGAAAGATGGACCCTTATTGAATTAGAAGATTGGGATGTCCAAGTTCTCTATCTATTGCTTTTCAACTTCTTCCATACTTTTAACTTTTTCATTTCTTCCACTCTAAAGGATTCCTCTTTCCTTGGCATTTCTGAAATTGCTCACATCTCATTTTAACAACCCAATCCAATATTATAAGGGATAAAATATGGATGATTTATTGGGCCTAAAATAGTTTTAATGTGCCGTGTTAGAATATCCCACGAGCTATTAATTTAGAGAGGCTATTGGATTTTTACTGGGCCATATGGGATAAGCCCACAAGTTATTAACTACTGAAATTTAGTTAGGCCCAAAATTTTATTTTAAAGTTGTTGAGGTTTAGTTGATGATTTTGGAGAATATTATTGGGCTAATATTTATAGAAGCCTACTAGAGATTAATGGGGATACTTTGGAAAGACCACGGGCCCATAAATTATTACGGTGGATTATAAGATTTTTATTGGGCTCAGTAATTGAGTTAAAGCCCATTTAATATTTATGGACCAAGAGGATCCCTATTTAATTGACATTAGGCCCAAGAATTTATTTAAAGCCCCAAAATGTTTACTGGATGAGTCGGGCTTATTTTGAACCAAATACCCAAAGCCCATGAGTTAAGCCCAAAGTTGCACTGCCTCAAAACCTGTATATACTATATTAAGTTCCGTTCCAAGCACTTTAGGTTTCATCCTCCTCTTTCTCTAGGGTTTCCAGCTACCTATGAATATACACGCAAATACACATTCACCCACAGCCCCTCGTATATTCACGCACTGCCCCCCCCCCCCCCCCCCCCCCAGAAGATTTCCTCACCAAGCCGCTAGCCTCCATCTCAAGGAACAGCAGCCCCGAAGGAAACCCCACGCGGAGTAAGCCTTCAACGTTCAAGCAAACCACCACAGAAACGCTGCCTCAAGCCACCGTAGAAACCACCTCCCCTCAGCCCCTAAAGCACGTCTAGCAGCCCTCCTACTGCACCATAACCCAACTGTGAACCACTGTTCCATGCAAAATCCGCCGCACTCAGTGAAGCCCCTCCTAGTTTCGGAAACCACACAGTCGCTACACCACCACGGGATAGCCCCACTGCCAACCTCCTCCACATTGCTGCCACCCTGCACCACCCTCCATATAAAGACCAAAACTAGCTCATGAGATCGACACAGTCCTTGCTTTAAGCAAGAAAAACCGAGCACAACACCTTCCACCAAGCACAGCAAAACATCAACCCCGTAAGCCTCCGTTGATGTTGTCTGTCTCTTAGTAATCTCTCTTTCTCCCTACGTCAAGGCCCCCTATCTCTCAGTTTCTCTCACTTTAGGTCTCTCACGTTATTCTCTCTTCTCCCCTCTCGGCTCCCACTATCGCCATACTAGCACCACGAAGGAGCAACCCAGTCGGACAATTCAAATCACTCCACAATGAAACTGCACGTCCTCTCTCTCTCTCTCTCTCTCTCTCTCTCTCTCTCAAGCAAGCTGATAATTACCATGTGAGATTGGTAAGGTGTCACCGATTGGAGATAATTGTGTAAAACTTCGGTTTATGTTGGCTATATGAATTTATGAGGATTGGGGCCCATGAAAAGTTAGAATACTTTTAGGGTAATTGATAAAACATCGAGAAATCAAAGTTGGACACAAGAACACTAGATTTATGATTTTAACATCAATATTATGGAGTCAATGTGATTTTACGGTTATGAGAACTTGATGTTTATAGAAATATGGGTTATTTAATGAATTTTAGGGTTTGGAGGATTTTAGGCTTTAGGGAAATATAGAATATTTTAGAATTTCGTTTTTAATTTAAAAGTACGTGATTAATTAGAAATTTATGGAAACTACTTGCATATTTTATAGGTAATTCAGCTTCACCCTAAAAATATTGGATTAATGCTACTAGGTAAGTAGGTAAGAAGCATGATCATACCTTACACGTGTACCGTAAATGACGTCTTTTATAAAATTACTATGTATGTACGTACTCCAATGGAAGCCCCTTTTTATAAGTCATGATAAATTTATAAATGTTATGATTTTATGCATAAGTTTCACATTAGCTGCAATGACATGCATCAAGATATTTAATGAAAACCCATGATTTCAAGTTAATATTTATGCATTAAAATATTTATGAAAATCTATGATTTTATGTGAAGAGTTATGCATCAAGAGATTTATGCAAAATCATGACTTTCTGTGAGGAAAGATATATCACGACATTTCATAAAAGATTACGATTTCATTTGAAATCTATGATATGATAAGGCACGATTTCACTTGAAAACTATGATATGACAAGACAAGATATGACAAGAAAGTATGCATGTACGATTATGATGAAATATGAATGTTAAGATACGTAACAATCTATGTTATGATATGAAGACAGTACCATGATATGTTATGGGCATATTGCATTGCCAGGTTACTTATCAAAAAAATATATATATTGCATTGTCGGGTTGTACATACTAGTAGTGCACCCAGTGTCTTCCTTATGTATGGATTCCTCAACTCATAGCCACGAGCGGAATCGGAATCTACTTAGATTCGTTAACACTAACTCATGGGGGTCAACAGTGGGTACTGGCCTAACAAGTGAAAGACAAGTTAATGCATTTCATGCACTAATTACGTTCAGGTTATTTACGTATGTAACTATGAGAATGCATGTTTTCAAGAAAACTTATGTTTTATTATGTTTACTGTATGATGTGATGCTTATTGAGTATTCAACCCCTGTTTGTATGTTTTAAACGTCCCCAAGTGAGGATTTTCATGAGGATGGAGCTACAGGATAGGACTTGGCCCAAGGAGGCGAGGGAAAGGCCTAGACAGCTTATGACATGGTCAGTTTTATGATTTCTAGTTTAATAAGTTATTCTTCATAATTACATGAGACTTTATTCATAAAAAGTCTTCTGCAAACTCCATTTTGGGTTTTAAGTATTTAATAAAGATTGACTTATTTATTTATAGAATATTTACAATCTGGCGCTTTGTTAAGAAGAAAGAGTTTTAAGGAATGGTTTGGATTCAGAGATGAGTTTAGTTAAGATGATTTGTGAATAGTATAATAAAAGTTGAATTGTTTATTATATTTTGTATGTAAATTTGAAAAAAGTTGTTTTGAGATTTGAAAAAGTTGAATTGTTTATTATATTTTGTATAAAAATTTAAGAAAGTTGTAATGATGAGATGAGATGAGATGAATTGAGGTGGATTTTGAATTCAAACGAGGCCTAAGTCAATGTTAGTAGCACTTCAGTTCCCCGAGATTTCTTAAAATGACCTTATTATCAACCCTGGGGGAATGGAGTGTTACACGCACACAACAAACCATCAACAGGTCCTAATCACTAAAGGCTCGTTTGGATAATGGGAGTATCTCAGAATTCTATAAATGATAGTGATATGATTTCAGTTAAGACATTTTATTGGGTTTTGATAAATGATAGGAAAAAAAATGAATAAAAATATTATAAAGTTCAAAAATTATTTGAATATACTTTTTTAATATTATTTTTGTTGTGAAGTTGTACTGGTTTTTGTATTTTGTTTTTAAGTTTGTAAAGGTTGTATTGATTTTTATATTTGGATAATAATTAGGTAATAATTATATAAAAAAGTTGAAAATTTAAAATTAAAATGTGTTGTGTTTGAGTGATGTTTGGAAAGGAAATTATGAGAAGTTATGAGAATTTCTCATCTCATCTCATTTACTAAACGTACCCTTAAACTCTATTACTCATCCTAAACTGCCCTTATGATGAAAAATGGCAAGACACCTAAGACCACTGAGACCATCCTGCAACCCTCCAAGCATTTATCATGAAGAATTCTTAAAGTCAGGCTAGAAAAAGTGCTTGCCAAACAAAAGAATAGAACTGCTCGTTTTGCATACCAAACTTGCCCTAAATATTTCTGTGGATTCTTGGAATTGGTCTTTCAGATCAATAAGTATTTGTGAATATGTGGAATTTGTATTTTTAAGAGCACATCAGGATTTTTCTTTTTATTTATTTTGAGCCAGAAGTGACAGTCTGACATATTATTCAATGTACCCTAACTGATCAAGTTATATGATCATTTTCAATTCACAATCAAAGCCTCGAAAAAACCAAAAAAAGAAAAACGAAATAAGGTACAAGTTTTCACTTTCAAACCACAATCCAGAAATCACAATACCTTTGGATTTTTTACCGTCTCATCTACGCTTAAAATAAGGCAGGCAGCCTCGGTAGCAGCATTAATAGCATTAATCTGCAATTAAGCAGTTACCATAGTGGCCAAAAGTGTAAAATTGTCAGCAAAGACATTCTTCATCCAAACATATACACATGTTAAAGAACCCAAAACAGAAAGATACCTTCACAACTGCAGGCTCCCAGACAAAATTAGCAAATGAATCAGCAATTCCACCAGTATTGATATCCACACCATAATTTGCACCTTCACCTGTTAAAGATTTGAAATATTTGGTAAAAGGGGGGGAAAACTCTGAAACTACTACCAAACATAAAACCACCTCATATGCTGCAAGACACAAATCATCCAATATAGTCTCTCCGGACAGGGAGAGTGCGGTCTTTCTGGGATAATATTAGGGGGATATGGCTAGATTATTTACTTTAATTTTTGTTCTGTATATTCTAGTTGTTGGTTTGTTATCATGGTATTCCCCTGCCATAAGTGAGGGTTTATCAATAACATTGAGGCTTTGTCCTCTTTTATAAAAAATTAAAAAACAAATAGTCCAATTGATTCTGGTGACCATATTTGGAGACAAAAAGGGATGTTTCAGTAACCAAACATTATTTAACCAAAAACGAAAGCAGGGAAAATATCTACGATGGAAAGATGCCAACCAGATTGAAGTGCGTGTTTCTGTCTTAATTTGTTCAGTACATCCGTTGCATCAAATCCAGCATTATCACATAACTGCCGTGGAATAACCTGTAACCATCAGAGGAGCATACCTAAATAAAATGTCTCAAGTCGATACTTCTTATAAACAACACAAATAGGTAACCGTATATTCACTTTTTTTAACAAATACTTGACTCACAATACCACACGATTAAACTAGTGACCTTAAGCTTCACGCAATACTTAGGGAGAAGGCAATGCTAATTAGTCCAAGAACCATTGCCAAAAGTTAACAAACATATTATCATTCAGTAAACAGAGAAAACATATTCAATATTATCCCAAATTCTAGTTACAAAGAATATATATTCTGCCAAACTCTCGTGATTCAATTGACCTTTAAATTCAGAGATAACTATTTTATAAACCATGTTCCTTCAGTCAGTTAAAAACTTGATAAAAGTGCAGTTTGTAAAATGGTAATTTCTACACAGATATCTTCCTGAAAATTATGGCTTGCATGCCTATGATGCCAGAATTTATTATCAAAATAACCCCCAACAAAATCAGTCCAGCAAGACTGGCCTCAAACATTAGCAAGTCAGACAACATACCTAGAAATCTGTGTTTCCAATTCATGCCGAATGGTAGTAGGCACACATGCTCAAACCCTCAACTTAACCCTCCAAACCCCAAACCGAGAAAAGACATGTTAGCTTGCTTTCATTGGCCTTTCTTTATCATGCCCAAGTTATAAACTTAATTTTAAGTCAAATCATGACTCTGACGTCTTCACCCCCAAAGTAAACTGCACGTAATTAAGCGCACTTAAAAGCGCAAAATGTGTGTGCTGTTTTCAAAATGAATGGCAAACTTATTTATTATAGATTTCAAATGGAATTCAATAAAAATATAATTGAGACTTTAACAAATAGAAATTTACCAATAATTAGTTATACCAACTCCATTCTTGTACTATGTTTTCACTTATATATGGGACGGAGTCAAGAAACCGAAGACACCAAGTGCAAGGGAGCACATAGTGAACACCACCCCCCCCCCCCCCGGCAGGCGGGTTCTCTTTATGGTAAATTCTATTTTTTTTTTTCTAGCAATCTTTTTGGGTAAAACTGTAATATAATCAATATATAAAGAAGGCAAAAGAAATGCATCAGAACACTGATTTTGTACTATCCATTTCACCCAAAAACAAAGTATATCGTATTTCTTTACTTTTCTTCCCTAAATCACCAAGTGGAAACTAACTAATTTAGGAGTACTTAAAATTTCGTGGTTTGGTTCAATCTAAACTCATAGTTTGAGGACTGTGGCAAAAATGAAGATCTCACATTGTAGAATACTAATCGATTCATTTCAACCAAAACCAATTCCCAATTCTGAATCAACATATGTGAAGAAAGTTTATTCCCATATCTGTTCCAAAGGGAAAAATAACGGCATAAAAACAAAGCTTTAATACTATTTTGTGCACGCCTGATAAAGAAAACATAAAGCAATTTAGTCCACTTGTACAATTTTTTTCCTGCATATAATTAACCGAAACATTTTCATCTAGATAGAAAAAAGGCACACACTCCCAAAAAGATATACCTCAAGAGCTTTAGCATAAGAGTTGATAAAAAGTTGAGATTTCCCAGCTATTGTGCGAGCATGCTGTCTAAGATATCGACTTAACTCCATCTGACACCAAAAAAAGACATTTTGCATCACCAAAATATCCTCAATATAATTGATCAAGGTCTAGTTAATTGTTCTAAAAACCATACATCTATCGCACCACCCCCAGCAACTACAGTGGAGTTCTTCATAGCCCTCCTAACAATCATTATTGCATCGTGTAAACTCCGCTCAGCTTCCTCAATAAACTGGCAAGAGAAATCTGATGTCAACTATATGTGCAAGCATTGTGCGACCAAATAACTCGGTGGTTCTTTTTTCATGCAATTGACAGACCTGATCAGCTCCACCACGCAGAACTATGGTGGCTGTATGGCCCGACGGACACCCACAGAATATATTAAACCTCTCATTTCCGACTTGGCTTTCCTCAAAAAGCTCACATGTTCCAAGAACCTTGAGGACAAACAAATCTCACATTAGAAGTGCTATCCACCAACATATCAAACAACATAAGCAAACCACTGTCTTCATTCTTAAGAATAGTGGGAAAAGATATTAAGAAAAATGCAAAATAGTGACCTCATCAATAATGTTGTTGACAGATGTTTGTACAGTTCCACCAGTCGCAGCAGCAACCCGTTGCAAATCTTCTTCTGTTACACGACCAGCACAGAAAATATCTCGATCTGCAAAATACTGTCAAACACACCCCTGTAAATCCGAAGAATCTTCCTGTAGAGAGCTCAGAGCCATTGTTTTCATCATTTTTTTTTTATCGGTAAACAAAATTTTATTGATAATAGGGATAGGCAATATAGCCCAAGTACACAGGACATATATAGAGTATCACCTAGTTTTCATCAAATTATTACTCATTTAAAACCATAAATGAAAAGGCATGAAATATAAAGAAATGTTGTTCTTCACTAAATGTGAGGGCGTATGAACTGAGTTTACCGATTAAGAATGTATGAAAAAGCTCATGAAAATTGAAAAAGATCTTTCTGATAGGATAATTTTTATAATAGGTGTAAAAGATATTTTTTTTTTTTTTATGTCGGGGAACCACTCCAAGGCAGAGCCGTTCAGACCCACCCATGCAGAGTAAACCCGGTCCCGTGCACTGCACTCTTGGAAGTTTCCCTACACGGAATTAGTTAAATCACTGGTTTCTCACCAGGGGGTGTGGCCCCTAGAGATTGTTTGCACCCAAGGGGATTTGAACTTGGACCTAGGGGAGAATACCCCCAAGCCCAAGGCCTTTACCACTTGAGCTAACCCCTAGGGGTTTAAAAGATATTATAAGACACCTACTACATAAATTAGAGTTAGAGCAGATGTATATGAAAAAACAACAGATGCACTAAGAATTGGGACAATAGACACCTGTGTGGCAAGATCACCAATAGCCAGCCGCGAAAGAACAACCTTAGCCCCACTCTGTACACATTTATCCAACTTGTCATATATAATATTCCATTCTGCATCAACAATTGACTGGTACTGCGATGGATCTGAAAGTCTACAGAAGATGGGAAGAGCATGTCCAGATAAGCACTTTATCTAGATGAGCGTGTAGAAATCGAAAATAGACCCAAATACTTTACCTTATTTCCGCATTTTCTTTCTCAGATTTCAGTTCCAATTCAATGTTTAGCAGAAGTATCTTGGGATTTACAAATTTCTTTGGCTGCTGCTCAAAACCCGCATATGAAAATGTCTTTTTAAAGGCAACACCATTTACGAGAAAGGAATCACGCATGTTACCACCAGGAACCTGTTAAAAAAACCAAACTTTCCATTGCTTGAATTTTGAAAGCACAATTTCTGGCTAAGAAAAACTTCCAGCTAAAAGATAGAAGATTTATGTTAGAGTGAAGAGAGAGAAAAAAAAAATCAAAGCATTGGGCATTGGAAGGGAAAAGATTGAACAGAAAGAAAGTTCCAACAAAGAAGTTTTGCTACAAACTAAAGTGGATTGAAGTGGACTGACATTTTAGTCAGAAGGATCTTTTCTAAACAAGATTTAGAACAAAAATACTATAGTAGTAGTATATATCCTGTGTGGCTTAGCTCAAATGACACATCCTCCCTCAGTTAAAACATGATGAAGGGTGCCATTCTAGCATCAAGGCCCAGAAGTGCAAGTGTAATTTACAAATTAAAAATAAATGTCATCAGTACCCAGAAAAAATCATACACATTCCCATGAACCAAAACTGGTGAGAAAACAAAATGAACCAACAAAATATAGTAGATAAATCCAAAAAATATAAATCCCAAAAGAATTTGAGGCTTGGTAAAGAAAATGAAAAAGACTCCAGGAGAGCCTAGAAGACAATCACAAAATGAAAACTAACCACGTGACAAAAAGCAGCCTTTTGGTAATGAAACTAATTGACAAATTAGTTAAAGACATCCATTTCCAAATTTGTTCTCCGATAATGAGTGAAAATGGTTAAGCACATACAGGAAGTCAAAAGAGTAAAAGGTGGCAATATTATATAAACAATAAATGTTGTGTTATTGGCCCAGTGGCCACCCAACAAGCATAATTTTTCAGGATCACGTCTCTAGGCTCAAGTTTACTATCAACTTGAAAGTACAACATGAAGAGTTGAGGCGAGATATGATCAAAGATTAGAACACAAGCTTCCAAGTATCAAGATTAGACTGAAGTACTTCGGAGTGAAATTCAAGGAATCACAATTATTCATCATGCATGTGTAATGACCAGATTTCTTAATTGTGCCAGTATTATATTATTTTGGGGGAGGGGACCACTAATTATATCTTTCAAGTAGGGTTTTCAGCATCCATTGGATACTTTACATCATCCAGTGTTCAGTATTGAGATAAAGCTCATTACATAACAAGTCAAACCTAAACAGGTAGGTTTAAACATCCAATTATTATAAATAACTAAAACAGAAAAACAAGAAATTACGAATTGTATCTTTTAAAGGACTAACAGCCAAACATACCTTCTTTATTCCAATCATATTCAGCCTATCTTCATTCCCAATTGCAATGACAGCATCTACAACCATTGATGCAAAAAACTCTTTTTCCCCACCAATGAGTTTTGAAGAGAGTGTTGTAGTAGCACATTTAGCAAGTAAGCTTTTCTTTTCTTCTAGGCTTTTTCCCTCTATGCTAACAGCCAGTTCTTTGACCTTCTCCAGTGCCTAGTGCATTATTCATAATATTTAGAATGAATGAGGATGAGCATAACCATACTTCTTTGTTTAAAAAACAAAAAAAAAACAGATCATGTACCAAATAGCATGCAGTCCGATAGCTCCGTATCAAATTTTGTGGGTGGACGCCATCCTCTATAAAAGGCTTGGCTTCCTTCAGAAATTCTCCTGCAAGCAGAACTACTGTAGTGGTTCCATCACCAACCTACACCGCAAACATTACAATTGGTAAGTCATTTAAGTTAATTGCCAAAAACATTAAAACATAGAATATAGAGCAACAAAACAATCTATAATTGAGTTTTACAGCTTGAAAATCATGAATTAGCATGACTGTACCATTTCAAACCCTAAAAGCCACCTTCAACAAAATATAACATAAAAAACTTCTGCAAAAGGTAGCACTTTGATTCTCTTATTTTCTTTGTTCTTTTTCAATAAAAGACCACCACTAAATAAAACACAATAAATAGACGTTGATGATCTACTTCATTGCTTAGGGAAAGATGAAGGCAGTTTAGCATTAATTGAACTTTTGTGTTGTAACATGTAACAAAAATGACAAAAACATGCTATTCAAAATTTTGGTGCCTTTACCTTCTCCCAAATTTTCATACAAAGAAAGTGGGAGGCAAGTGGCTGAGCTCATTACATTTCTCATTTCGATCATGTACAAAGTACAATTTGTAATACAGTAGGGAAAAAAGAAGCTAAAATGTAATACCCCAAGTTTAGTATGAGAGTGGTGAATAGGGTCCCACATTGTTTGGGAGGGAGAAATTCTGACCCTTTATAATCATTTCAAAAAACTCTAATTGTATTAATTACTCTAGTTATAATAATTACTCTAATTATAGGCCCAGATGTTGGGTGGGCTTTCCAAAGATCAATGCACAAAAAAGAAACTACAAAATAGTTAAAAACTGAACTTTTGATTAATCTCTCTGCAATAAGAAAATACATGAATGCAACTTGTCAGAAGTTCTACCATAAACCATAAACAAACTACTGTTTACACAGATTTTAGTCAATTTCTAAATTACCTGATATGATTGCTAAGAACATAAGAAAGAAAACAACTCTTCAAATTGTATGATGTTCCACATTTCAGGGAAACTCCGGAGCAGTTGGAAATGTCAATAAGCCTAACATGGCTGGAAACCTTTTTTCTACGTAATCAACAACATACGTGGCTCTGCTTTGCCTTTTCTGCTCAGCAGGTGACACATTTATAGCGAACACGTAAAACCCAAATTTATTTGCCGTTTCCTCCGCTTATATTGGTTTCAATTGGGCTGGGTCCGGTGGATCTAAGCTTAGTTCCAGTTTTTTTAGAAAAATAGAATAAAAATCTCATCCTCCCCTTTCTCAGACGCACAAAGAAAGGACTTAGAGCTCATTTAGCGCCTTCAAATAGCAATAATAAATGGATGTAACGGGCTATAGGCCACGTTAACAATCAGTACCTCAAATCTAAATGGTTAGACAACCCCAAGGCCTCGGCATTCCAGCCCCCTCATATTCTCCCCATTTTCCAGGCAAAAAAGCCGTAAATTAAACCGTACAATTATAGAGAAAAGATATTTGCAACTATGAATTTTGCAACTGCAGCGTAATCGCTTTGAAAAAAGTGAATAAAATATGAGACCCACATGAAAAAAATTAATTTTTTAATAGTGAACCCTAATCTTCTTCAAAGCAATTACACGGCATTAATGCACTTCACGGTTGTACGTAGAATTATTCATAATTATAACTAAACAATAGAAAGTAAAAAAATCAATATTTCCTGTGAGGAATTATGCTAATAGAAAATAATGATTATTACTGATCTAATATAAACAACTGAAATCTAAAATATTAAGAAACATAAGATCTCAATATTCTGTTCGAGGATATTTCCCCATTTTCTAGGCAACCAAGCAGAATATAAACGGAAAAAAAAAAACTATCCACAGTGAAAATTAAAGTTTACAGAAAGAAAAATCAGAAAAAAATAAAAGAAAAATCAAGAAAAGGAAACCTCGGAGTCTTGGGACTTGGCAATGTCGACAAGGATCTTGGCGGCGGGATGGACAATGTCAAGGAGCTTCATGATGGTGGCACCGTCGTTGGAGATGGTGACCGTGCCTTTGTTGTCATGAATCAGCTTATCCATACCCCTCGGCCCCAGCGTGGTCCTGACCACGTCTGCCGTTGCCGTGCAGGCGTTTATGTTGCTCACCAACTGCGACTTTCCTTGGGAAGTGTCCGTTCCTTCCTTTAGCAGTATGATCTGCGGTTGCTGTTTTTTGTTTTTTCAACATACATTTCACAAACACCGACAAACGAAAGTCAGTAAGCTAACACTAGTAAGCTAAAAATCTATCCAAATCGATAGTGTGAGAAAGAATCTGCGTACCAGCATGGCCGCCATTGTTGGCGATTGTCAAGGATAGGTGCCGCGGGAGAGAGAGAGAGAGAGAGAGAGAGAGACCGCGCAGGTTAGGGTTCTTGTTTGTTCCGACCTCAACTCGGGCTCAGGGTTTTGTAATTTATATTCTTTTCCTGGCGCTTTCTAGTTTCTAATATTCGGGGAATGGTGGATAGGGTGCTCTACGGCGTACGGTAACTATTGTATGCGAGTAATTTGTGACGTGCAGTGGATCTCAAACATGTTTGGTAACGAAAAATTAGATTGTGTTTGAGTAGTGATCAAATATTTTATAAATAATAATAAAAGAAAATAAAAAAATAATAGTTGAATATTAAATAGCAGTAAATAATAATAATAAATAATAACAATATATTTTGTAAATAGCCTATTATCCAAATTAACCCTTAATCGAGTGCTGATGGCCTCGCTCACCATTACCAATCGATCATATATGTTTAGACAATGAACTCCATTTTGTTCTCTCACTTATCATCAATATAATTGTACTTTTATTTCTTTTTATTTTAAATACCTTTAAATATTTTTAAAAATAAATATACAAATTTATTATTAGTCACTTTTTTAATAAGACTGACTATTCATCCGGGCCCTGACCAAATCCAGAATCCTGAAAATCAGATTTCAGTCCGGGTTGCAAAATCCGAGTACACCCAATCTAGATATTGGGTAAAAAAAATTCCGGAACCCGAGTTTACAACTCGATACACTCCAGCTCCTTCATAAATGCCGCTTGCTTCTGGGGCATCCCCCATTCATTAGCCTCAAACATCTACACGTTAGGCATGAGATTTCTGAATGACAGAACGTTTTTGCTTCTTCCCCATTCGTTAAAGCAACAAAAATTTAAAATAAAATCGTGTGCCCAGTTTTCACTTGGAAGTACCTCAACATCACCCAACCATACATTCTTATTTTGAGCTACTGGAGTTGAGAACAAAGGAAATAAAAAAGACAGCGCTTTAAACCAAAACCAAAAAACATCCAAACATCAAAACATTCAAAAAAAAAGGTATCAGGTTTAAAACTCGGCCGACCCAACCCGATTTAGGTATACCCGGATTCTCAGGACGAAACTCGAATGAACAGACCTACTCTTTAACCATTAAAAAAATAATAAAGCAAAATAAAATAAATGAGCTTTCAAAATAAAGGGGCAAAATACTGGGCCATTTAGCATTTTTCTTTATGTATTCAACACGTCCTTACTTCTATTTTTCCCTTGCTTTTTTTTGTATCCGGTTGGCCAGTTGGTGCAGAAAATAGTGTATAACTTCTTTAACATTATTAAGTTGGCAACAGAGTCAGGATTTTTAAAAATAAATAAATTAGAAAGTAAATTAATATGTTAATTTTTTGTTTTTTTGTTTTTTATACTTGAATAAAAATATTTGGTATAAAAAATCCTTATAAATACAAACTCACAAACTACTGCGATTTAATGTGAGAGTGAATGCAAACTTAAGTTTGAATTGCATAGAAAAACTAAAACAGAGAAACTTCAAACATTCATATCTCTAAATAGGAATCTTGTTCAACAACAAGAAGTATGGATTAGTCTTATTTAAAACAAGTATAGACTTTAACCAAAAAAAAATGATGGCCTGGTAGGCACCAAATTGCCACTTGGCAACATCAGATTGCCCTGAGTACACCTATGAGCTAGTTCACATCATATCACTCCATATACCCTCCACTAAGTGTCATAACCCTTACCTCCAAGTTGACAACTCCAAGCTTGCTATTTCGTAAAGCAACTTAGACTTCAAATGGCCCTACCCCAAGAGAAAACCAGCATAACTACATTACGAAAAGTGTCTCATTATGTGGCGCTCTGTTCCTCAATAAAGAATCTAGTGAGGATCATGCTGCTAAGGGTTGCTAGTTGTGGCACTTCGTTTCTTCATAAAGGACTTAGTGAGGATTCATAGTGCCAAGAGTGACAGCTGGTCAGCAACACCCAGGATTTAGGTCGAGATTTGGCATCCAATGTTCACAAAAATATGCACATGTAAGCGAATGGTCATTTAAACCGCAGCAGAATAAGTAAAGGTTAAGTGCAATTTGTACCAAAGTTTAAACAGTAAATAAATTCATTTGATAAACACCCAAATATCCATGTCACTTCATATCCCAAAATAATATACATACCCAAATGCTTGTTCTCTAAATCAAATACTGCAAACCAAAATAGTTGATCACTGAACCAAGTAATACAAGTCCAAAGGGACGACAAAGTTTCTATTAATGGAGACATGTCTCAGTGTCTATTGCTTGGACAAGATTGGTCTTTTTTTCGACAGGTATCTCTCTTAGATCTACCTATGCATCAAAATCTACAGTTTCAATAAACAAAACCATAGGTAAATTAAACAACTATGACACGACTGCTAATGAGAGATAATATATGTAATAATGTAATGCACAATTTCATATAAAAAGAACCGTGAACACGTGTATTGTGCATGACGAAGAATCACCCTCTGGGATTTACCTCTGTGCAAAATTCAAGTGGATTAGGTCATTCAGTTCATATTTAATCTTTATTTGAGAACCATTAGTAAAAAATAATTTTTCAATAGATTTTTCATAATATTTACTAAAAATTATACCCTCTTGGATATAATTTATATAAGCTCCTGAATCAATCAATGCAACTTGGAATTCACATTCATGGAAAACAATAATCTTTACTTTGAAAAACCATTTTAAAAGAATGCAGCAATCAATTACATATACTTTATTAGTATTAGAAAGAGATTCTTGATGACTGGGACCAACACCATCATCTTGCTTTGTAGTATCAGAAACATTGTGTCCGATATTTCTAATTGGTTGTACGTAGTACAGCCAATGCTAAGACTAGTTTCTCTTCCATTTTGGCTACCCCACATGATTCATCTGCAAATGACAATGTTAAATCCCATCAACCTCTTCAATCTTCCAATCTTGAAAAAAAATCTGCTTCAATGACTAATTATGTCCAAAAGCAATATTGTCAAAAGTTGTTTTATATTTGTGACAACTCGGACTTAGCCAAGTCCTCGTCTATCTTTTAGTCATCACTAATTTTAATCTTTGGGCCAAGCAAAGAGGAAGAGTACACTTAGGACCATGGGTCTTATATTTGTTCTTAGTGCATTGGGCATTCAAGCCCACAAAAAGGCCCAAGATGCCCATATATAGGTTTTTCAGCTACCAGAAGGGATTAGGGTTTAAAACCCTAGTTGGGATCTAGGGTTGAGAAAGAAGGTGTCTGTAACATACTAGTCATGGATTTAGGGTATATAGGTAAATCTTCTAGTTATATTTTTTCCTATTATTATTATTATTATAATCTTATCAGATTTTATATTTATTTATTTTAATAATTACTATTATAATTTTGTTGAATTTACTAGAGTTTTTATTTTATTATTATTTCTAATAATTATTACTAGATTTTATCAGATTTTAGAGTTTTGGTTGAATTTAAGTTTTGTTCTTCCTATTCTCACCCATAAGCTTCATCCCTATCTTTCGAATTTGTAATCCTAACCTCATACTTATTCTCATCCCTTAATTGGTAAATCCGAGTCCTAATAGGAGACCAACTCACATCAGAAAAATCCTACCATATATCCTCCCTATTGTCTATAAAATTCCATAAAAAATCTCTGTTTTTAAACACACGAAAATACGAGGAAACTCACTTGTGCCTTTTATACTCTATCTAGCAGCCACCGCAGCTTCCATCCCAGCAACCAGCAGCCACCGCAGCAGACCACCCTCTCCTCGGCCACAGAAACTGCCAACCTCCACCAACCTGTCGCACCCACTCCATTCCAGAAACTGATCGCGTCACCACCCTTCTCTCTCCCTCTCTCGGCGTCGCACCACTCTGCCAGAAGACCCAGTCAGGCCGCCTTGACTCCCAGCCGCCAGAACCACCACATCGTGCAGCCTCTTCGTTCTCGGTGAGACCATCACTCTTCCCATCCCTCGCAATTCCTCTGTTTGTTTGGCCCGAATGTTTTGTTTTCCATTAGAATCCTTAAGTTCATGATGGGTCGTGGGCCTTAAAGCCCATCCAGCTGAAAGCCCTGGTTCCTAGTGGACTTCTTCACGCAGGCCTCAAGCTTTCTTTTTATGAAAGGGGCTAAATTTTTTGTAAATTGGTTTATGTTTTTAAATGGGCTTGGACTCTTGTGGGATTGATTATTGCAATTGAATTGTGCTTACGAAAATGTTTAAGGAATTTAAAATGTGTTTTGAAGTATATTATGGAGCCTATTATTTTAATTTAATATTCCTTTATTTTTTTAGTCGGATGTTAATAAAATTATTATATTATACTTTAAAAAGAAATTAAGGAATAAGTTATGAGTGTTGAATAATATTATGATTGAGTCTACTTTTATTTATCAAATGTTTCCACCAATTATTTTGGATTCATATATATAGTTAAATTATATTTGAAAGATTAGATATCATATTTCAGTAGTAAAAGTTTTTAAATTATTTTGAACGCTTTATTAAACGAGATTCTACTGTCTACTTTAATAGATATTGATATATTTATGCTATTAAAGTTGTAAATTGTAATAAAGAAACATGTTAAGAATATTTAAATGATATTATTATTTCTTGTTTAATTATATTAATTATAGGAAATGAAACCTATTTTAAGAATTGAAGTTTTTATGACTTATTTTTAATATAATTGATTATATCTCAAGTATTATACTAAGTTATATTTTGAAAGTAATAATATGCTATTAACATTGTAAATCATTTAAGATATCAGTATTCATTGATTTTTGTGATAAACAGAATATTTATTTGATTATGTTCTACGATGTGAATTTAATTTAGTAGGATATTAGTACTTATTGTTTCCAGACAGATTTAGTAATAGTTATTATTGCGTATAGGTGACGAGTTACGAAGTGATATTCAAGAAGAAGCGTAGTGAGTTAAGTAATTTGATCACAAATTAAGATCATCATAGTTCAGCTTATATATAAGTATTATTCAAGCCAGTTCATTTCCAGCCATTATTTATGCACCACTCATGTCATATGCAAACATGTCATCCAGCATAACATACGATTATGTCATTCCGCATCATATTTAAATTCAGAAATTATAATTATGTATATAATATGTCATGCATCTCATGTATATAAGACACATAAGCTATCTTAAGTTCAAGTGCAAGATAAGATAAGATCAGTTAATTAGATGGTCATTTAGATACATGGTACCAATGCAGTTCAGTTTCAAAGTGGATGTGCAAGCCACGAGCTCAAGCGTGGTCTACCATAGCATGCCAGAATACTATCAGTGGCTCCCCTCGCAGCCGCTGGACGTGGGGCCGGTGCACAACCTCGCACACAGGGTTAAGTGTATTGGCCAGTCAGATAAATCAGTTAAATTAGTCAGATCAGTCAGTTAATTCAGTTAAATCAGTCATGCATAATATAAGCATCAGTATGAACAGTCATGAATTTAAACTCTCAGCATGAAAACTTTTATAAAAGCCTTATGTTTATTATGTTTACGTTGTGACGGATTTCCTGCTGAGTCTTCGACTCATTTTTGTTTGTCTTAATGTTTTTAACCACTCAAGTGAGGATGATGAATACGAGCAGGCATGCCAGGATTAGAAGGAGCAGTTAATTTTAGTTTCAAACTTTCTAAAATAAAATTTGTTTTTATGACATGAATTTATTCAGTTTATTCATTTAATGCTTTTTTGGAAGGGAAGACATTTTATTAGACATTTTTCTACAAAATAAATTTCTAATTTCATTTATGAAATATGAGATCCCTTACCGGGTTTATTTTATGAAAAATACGTGACAGTCCTAACTTACGGAAATGGGGTTTTACAGTGTCATATGGTGGGGGAAGACCTTTTAGTTTCCCTAGAAGATCATCATTTGAAAACCTAGGGAAGTGGCACCTCGATTAGCATATACATGACATTTGGCCAACATGCACCTAAAGTTCTACAGAATATGACATATTGGGAGAAGAGAGAACGCTTAGCCACACGTAGGGCACCCATTCTCACTAACCACATGCCACGTGTCACATGCACAACTCACCTCTAGGTTACTTTGTATCCAGACGTAAAAGTGGGAAAGGGGAGTAAGAGAAATTAGGGTTTCGGTAAACCCAAAGGATCCACACGCCTCCCATAGAATTTTGGTAGGTTCCAAGAAGAAGGTGCAATGTTATGAGAAAGGGAAGGGATGCATGGGAACACTACAAATCAGAGGCACAAGTCTCCAAGAGACTTCTAGGGCTTTGGCCATAGGGTTTGCATGCCAACCAAAGATAAGCCAACCACTCATTTGACACTTGTCACGCATGGAGGGAAAGCATGAGAATTTTCAAAAGAGATGCATGGGGAAGAGGAATAGACGCATGGGGAAAAGGAAGAGATGCATAGGGAAGGCACATGCCTACACATTTGTCAAAATTCTGGAAGAATCTTTGTGAGAGGAAGAGAAAAAGGTGGGCGGCTAGGGCAAAACTCACACGCCACTTGCCACATGACAAGCATGCATATGCCTAAGAGGACCTGGTCTAAAATTAGGGTTTCATCAAAAGACAATTATGCCCCAGAGGTTCAATGAACCTGAACCACATAGTGAAACACGCCCTAAGGGCATTTAGGGTTTCAGTTTTTTTAAAGCAAGATAACAAACCACTTGTCACTCATGTGTAAGGGTCACTTGGACTTCCCAAAGAAAAATAATCATGAAGAAGAAGGGGAAGGGGTTTCAGTCAAGCCAAAAGGACTTGTGACACTTGGCATTAATGCATCCAAACCTTTGAGATTCTCTATGTCATAGGAATGAGGCTAGCATGGGAACTTGGGAAACTATATAAAGGGGAGTTTAAGGGCCAATGCCTAAGGGGCACACCAAGGGGTCACTCTGTCACATTTCATTTTTAGATCACTTGTTCTCTCTCTCTCTCTCTCTCTCTCTTTCCAACCCTATACGTCAGCTTACCTCCCAATTTTCTCACCTTTTCTCACCAACCAAACACTATATACGTCTTACCCATCTCCACCCAATCAACCCCACGAGTGAAGGGAGGAAGCCGAGAGTCCATCTAAGGATGAGGATTTGCAGAATTGTAAGAGATTTTTATTGGAGGCATGAATTCTCATGGAAGGTGGAGACGTGCATGGCTTAGAGTTTGAGAAGGCAGTTGGTAAAACAGTTTGAACGTGGAGATTACTTGTAGAATTGTATCCCTGTTGGCGACTTACATGACTTAGAGTTATAGAGAATCGACAATGGGCCTAACAGGTTTGGGTTCATTTCATGGGCCAAAAATCCAGAAATTTTAATTGAGTTTCTAAGAAATCAGCTCATTAATTTCCTCTAAAAATTTCAACTAACCTTAACGACTTAAAAATAAAATTTTGGGCCGTTCAGCTTAACTAAATCCTAATAAATAATAACTCATATCTTATCCAATATGGCTCATAAAATCCAATAACTTCAAGAATCTTAATAGCTTGTGGGCTATTTCAATACGACCCATTTAACTTATTTTAGGCTCATTAAATTTTTTTTCCCCTATTGCATCTCTAATAATATTGAGTCTGTGGTCGTTATACCGTCAGGCAAAAATATGTTTTGAAACAATATTTTCAACATTTTTTCTAATACATATTTAACATTTTTGCAATCAATACATAATAGAGATTTTTTATTTAACAAATAACTTTAAAATTTAGAAATACATAGTATTATAGATAATAATTTCTTTCTTAATAGTATTATAGTTAATTTGTGCACTATTCCACAATCTAGAATGGAAGTGAACAATTAGTTCATATGAACTTGGTGAAATAATTTGTTTATGTTGGAGTCATAAATTTCAATAATTTTGAAAAAAATTAACAATAGGAATACCAAAACAAGGTAGAGTTTTGACATGAGTTTTAATATGCTTAACAAGAGAAGTATGAATATCTAATCAGAGAGGTGGATTGAATTGCAACCCCTAAAATAGTGGGTTATAGTGTTTCCTGAGATTTTTGTAAGACTCAGCAACATAATTTAATAAACTAAGAAATCTTTGTAGGTGGGTTTTATCAGTGATGGCATCATGGAGTTTATCGGCAAATTGGATGGATCTATCGATAGGACGAATTTCTCCTTCATAAATATAATAACCAAGGAAACAAATATTGGTTTGGAAAATTTTAATTTTCTTATCAGAGACAACAAGACCATTTCTTTTTATGATTTCCAGATATGAATACAAATGTTTTCAGTGTTTATCAATAGATTTGGAGTATATAACGACATCATTAATATAAACAATGGTAAAATAACTAAATATTGAAAATATAATTCATGATTTTATTTTGGAATTCACTAGGCACATTTTTAAGATCAAAGGGCATAACACTCCACTCATAATGTCCAAAGGAAGTGTTAAAAGTAGTTTTGTACCTATCACTCTCACTAAAATCGATTTACCAAAAACCAGATTTCATATCAAACTTAGAAAAAACTGAAGCGTTACTAAGTTTGTGGATCAAGTCATTCTTATTGGAAAATGGATACCTAATCCATTCTAGCACCTTATTCAGAGGTTTGTAATTAATAACTAGGCGATGAGTCTCTCTCTCAGTCTCAACATATTTCTAAACATAGAAAGAAGTACAAGACCATGGTGACTTACTATGCCTAATAATCTATTTAGCAAGCAAGTAATGGATTTCATTTTCGCAAAACTCTAAAGTCTCACTATTCATTTGAATATGTTTGACTTTTATAAGAATATTCTTTTCAGAAAAATCTCTAGCATAATGAAAATTAACAATATGTTTCTTCCTATGCCAGAAAACATTAGGAAGATCAGAACAAACGTCATCAACAAGTTTTTTTTTTTTTTTAATTAAAAGTATCAATTTCTTACTATAACAATTTATCACATAATTGTTCATCAAATTTTTGTGTTTAATTTCCTACTTTAAGAAATTCAATGTTTAGTCTTAGTAGAGATCAAAGCTTTCTACCTAAAAGGGTGAGTAGTAATGCCATCATGTTCAGTAAGAAAATGATATAAAGAAGATATAAAAGACATACCATGAATCACCTTAGCAGTCATATTTTTAACAAGAATAAAATAAATTTTAAAGCAGATATTATCTTGGCAAACTCGAGCATTATTCAGTTCATATTTAATCTTCATTTGAGAACCATTAGTAGAAAATAATTTTTTAGTGGATTTTTCATATTATTTACTAGGAATTATACTCTCTTGATACAATTCATACCAATGTTTACTTTCAAATTTATGGCAAACAACAATCTTTATTTTGAAAAATCATTTTAAAGGAATTATGTGATCAATTAAACATACTTTAGCAGTATTAGAAAGAGGTTCTTGATGGTTGGCCAGCACATCATCTTGCTCATTAGTATAAAAAAACATTGTGTTGATCAAATTGTTTTTTAGTTTTCAAAAGTAATAACTCTTGTTTAAGTTATTAGTTCTGATATTGTTCAACTCACTCTTGAGTACAAAAATTTCTTTTTTAATGAAAAAAATCTCATGTTGGAGATCATTAACAAAAATTTCTTTGGATTTTTGCTTATTGAAACTTTCCAAAGCTTCATCAAGGCTAATTTTGGGTATAACAGTTTCCTCAAGGTGCTCTTTCATCATGGTTTCTTGAGCTTTTGGAGATATTCTTCTTTAAGTTCAAGATAGGTAATTTGGCTAATTAAAGTAATCAAAAGATTTTCTTGTTCTTCACCCTTGGTGAGAACATTAATGGTTTTGCAGTAAGAATTTTTACAATCTAACGTAATATTAGGAGAATCAGACTCTTCAGTAGCAAAGTAAAAGTCGGAATCACTTGTACCAAATTCATCGATACCAGATAATTCAAAAGATCTAAATTCCAAAATATGAATCAATTCATCCCTAGCATTGTTATAAATGTTTGGCCGATTTATCCTCGTTTTCATCCTGCCAGGTTTTCTAGTACAATCTTTACTGAAATGGACGGTTGGGATGAAGAGTGAGATGAGATATTTTTCTACATACCAAATCAAGGGGTAGGATTAAAAGAAGATTACACTTACTAATTTGTAGAATAATAATACTAAGGGTAAATTTGTAACATCCTAAACACAAGTATACCCTTCCCTCAAATTTTCTAAGTCTCATTTAAACAAGAAAAACATGCTCATTTTAAAAATCATAGTGATGAAGATCCTTATGTTACAATAAATAAAAGGATTTGATTTAAAAAATAATAATTTTAATAACATAAGATTTTTCCCTAGTAGGACTCAGGTATTACAAGTAGGCAATCAAAGAGATGTTCATGAGAAGTTCACTTAGACTTTCACCATGTGAGGCAGCTTGAACCCTATATATACACCCCCAAATATGTTTTGCATGATGATTAGATTGATTAAAAGACTGAGAATTGTCTCAAATATTACTCATGACTTTTTTTATTTAATATAATTAATTTATTTTGTATTATGGGATTTTTTTGTAATTGGTTTATAAACTATTTTTTAAATGGTTAACAGCTATCCTAACACTATAAGAGAGGGAGTGTTAGAAAAATACTCGTCATAGTTGAGATTTCAAGAGAACATTGTAAACTATTTTTACTAGAAAAAATAAATTAAAAGTTCTTGGAAAAGTGTTGGATGATTAAAAGTCTCACTAGTTTTAATATTTTGAAAAAAAAATGAAAAAATATATTATATTGAATTTGGTAGAAAGAATGAAAATTGTTTTGGGTAAAAAGTTGTGTTCCGTTAAAGTAAAATTGAAAAGTTATTTGGATATTTATTATGAAAAAAATATGTTTCATATTGGATTTGGTGAAATTTGTTTCGGATACCACAGTCAAATTTACCTAAGAAACTTGTCGATAATAACCAGTTCCCAACACTTGGTCGACAAAATAGTAAAATAGGCTAAGCCGAACATCTAAAAAAACTGCAAATATCTGAAAACACTCCGCAGAAACAGGAGAGCTTAAAACCAAAAGGCATTTTTTCGGTGGAACCCAAACAACACTGATCAGATTTACCATGAATATAATGGAAACATTGAAGAAACAATATTATGCATCGCCTATACGAATTTGCTGACTACATCTATTATATCTACCAGAGAGGAAGGTAATAATTAATAAACAACATCAAAACAGAACAAGATATTGGCATGCATCGAAAAAGAAAATAGGCCTAACCATGTAGAACTTCCACCGCAACAATTTGCGTTAGAGGAACATAGGCTCATATCAACTTTAAACCAAGGCACCACTATACCCTAGCCGCATCTCCTTCCTCCCAATATGAAGCAAAATGCATTTCTTTTCATAAGTGAAATAAATGGCATACCCTTCCCATACACAAATATTCTCTCGATATCATTAGTTAAGTTTATTTATTTTTATTAGAATTGGATGTCCGAAAACAAAATCTCGACTAATCCTAGGGTTGCACAATCTCGACAAAGAGTTTTCCGTAAATGTAACTCAGATAATTGAAAAAAAATTTCCCCCAGTCATTGGTTGCATCCAAGGATTTGGATCTTAGACTTAGGGAGCATACCACCAAGACCAAGGCTCTTACCTATTGAGCCAATCCATAAGTGATTTAGGCCAAGAAGTTTGAGCACTTGAGTATGAGCTACCTCGTTCATGTTGTCAATGATGGTTTTCCCTGCCTTTTCTGAGTTATCAAGCTCTGCAGGAGCTAAATCACTTCATTCAACTCAAAAGCTGGATAATCGGTGAGCAAAAGACGCTTCATCCGACATTAGTACTATGGACACACACGTTTAATTCCCCCTCCTCACACTCCCTACCCTACATGGGAAATTATATCTTTTGATAGGTAAGAAAAAGGTTATTTGATTGTGACGAAATTATTATTTAGCACGATACCCGCACATAACTAATTTCCATATAGCCATAAGCAACTAGATTATTTCCTTGTGCATCCTCAAGGAAATATATTTTTTATAAGTGTGCATCCAGAGGTAATGAATTACATACTACAAGCAATCTCACTCTTTAACACAAAGAACAGCTACAACTAACATATGACGAGCTAAGAAATTAATGCAAGACATAGTTTTAAAAGATTTAATTTGCAGAAAGCCTTGAGACACAAATTCATCTCGTATGCCATGAGACCTGTTTGCACACGGATAAATACACTGCCAACTGCAGCACCATAAACATACATTCACTATTTATTTGTGATACTTTGAAATAGAGAAGAATGTAAAACTATAATTTGATAAACTTGTAGCAAAGCAGCCAATGGAATACAACAGAGCCACTTCTGAGGTACAATTAAGAGAACCATATTTAGAATCCAAAGATATGACAATATAATAAGAGCTCCTTAAACCATTAATTGTCGACCATAATGGAATCAAATACCTAAATGAGTGGAAGGGCAGTGGTGCCAGAAGCGAACAGTTATTGTTACTGCTGCTATGCCTTCAGCTTGCTGCTCACCCCACGCTTGTTGTTCCAAACACCACCCCTATCACCATTAATTGGGTTCTTCTTGGCTGCAACTGAACATTGATCAGTCTGACCTTTACCGTCCATCTCTATTCGGAGCTTACGCCGCCTTATCCTATTCTCTAACCGTATTCCTCTTAAAGCAAGAATCCTCTTCTCGATTTCCAAAGCTTGTGAAAAGTTCCAAATCCTAACAACACCTTCCTCCCCTCCACACACAATTCGATCAACACCAATGTCAACTGCAAACAGATTGCTTCCATACCCATGTAACATCCTCTGTGGGGGCTCCACGCTATTCTTGTCCACATGCTTACCCCTTGAAATACGCTTGCTTGAAGCACTATTTTTAGTTCTTAACAGCTTTCTTACATCAATTAGTGACATCTTTCCATCACTAGAAGCTGAAACAAGCCACGGAAACTCAAATGCAAGGGAATGCACAGGACCTGAGTGTGAAATCCATGTAGCAACCTGAAAAACAGTAGTCTCAGCGCAGTGAGTTGTAATCTCAAACATGTGTATCGTACCATCTTCTCCTCCAGTGAAAAGAAAATTTCCGGTGTGACTTCGTGCCAGAGAGTAAGTATTACCAATATGAGCATTATGAATACTGGTCATCAAAATCCCACTACTGGAATCCCAAACATATACATCTGAACCTGATGCAGAAGCAATTGTAGTATCATGAGGAACAAGTCCCCATACCCAATCACTATGCCTCAAAACCTTTAAGCACTTCAACGAAAAACGGTCCCACACACGAACAGTCATGTCCCATGATCCACTATACATCCTTGTAAGATCCAAAGAAAGAGAAGTTATGGGTCCCTCATGTTCCCATAGTCGGAACTCTGAGCTCTGGCTTTGAGAACCCTTAAGGTCAAACAAGTGTTGAAGCTGCTCCACTGCCTTCCAACCATGGATAAATCCATCGGTACCACCAGCAACTAAAAGTTTTGTATCTGCGGCAACTGCTCGGATCGTGCAACCCAGTGGTCGTGAGGATGCTATGGACAAACCTTCTTCCATGTTCCACATCCGAACCACTGTGTCATAGCCTGACGTGAAAATGAGCTTTGCAGAAGCCAGAAGGAACACAGTGCGAACTGCTTCAGTGTGACCATACAAAACATCTGTGGTATAACGTCCCATAAAAGTCTTACTCCTAAACTCCCTCTCCACAAATAGATCCTTCCATGACTTCTCATCTGAATTCCCCAAACCCAGAGGTGGTGTTGGAAGTCCCCATCTCTCACAATAGAATTCCTTCCAAGCATGGTGGTTGGCCGCATGCTTATAAAGAGTTGCGGAGACACATGACACGATACCAAGTTCTTTCGGATCAAGGCAGTTAAGAATCTCAGAAATCAGTGCCGGAGGAAGATCAGTAATTGACCGACAAAAAGTGGGCAAAACATCATTAGCCAAAAACTGTTTTGAAACAGCAGAGGTTATAATGCTTTTCCTGGAATGAAATTCCGATAAAGGCTCAGAAAGTGAAACCTTTTCTTTGTCAGGCTTGGAATCAAATTCGCTACTCAGAAGTGAAGTTTTTTCGGTTTTGGGTATGGAAGTGAACTGATTAGATCCAGTGTGATTTGCACAAGGATTTTGAACACAATCTACCAGCTTCTTAGAAACCTCAGGACCGTCTCGGCATTCAAATGCCATAAAACAAAAATCTGACTCCTAAATTTGAATTCAAGAGTTGAAAACTCAATCCCCAAAGGCAAAAACTCCCAACAACTTAAAACCTACAAAGGAATTTTTCACCTAGAAATCTTAATCTGAAGAAAAAATGGAGGAAAACCTAAAAGCCTAACAACAAATCAATGAGTGGCTAGAAAAGAAACCCTAGCAGTCAACCCTAGATATTCCGAACAATTGAACTTGAGAAGCGAGAAGATTGAGAACAAAATACAAGAAGAATCAGAAACAGGTAACGGGAAATAGCTTGCAAAATAATAAATTCAAAGAAGTTAATTGAGAACTAAAATGTGATCGACCAAAGACCCAGGAGAGCTAATAAGAGACGAAACTGTTCGACAAGTAAATAAACTAAATTACAATGTCAATTAGGACGATATGAGTTTCAAAGGTACCTCAGAGATGGATGAATCAGAAAGTCAAATTTTGCGTTGGGAATCTTTTAGCGATCAGGGTAATGCAAAAAATAAAGAGGAAACTGTAGTATTCGGGAAGAAAGTCCCCGGTCCAAGTGGGTGGGTTATGGAGATATTTCTATCACCGTTTAAGATTGGGGGGCCGAAGAACACACAGATCGCATGAAGAACGAATAGAATGCAATAGAGCCCAGAAAGAAGTGAAATGCACGGAGGCCCAAGAAGTAATAACAGGAAGTGAAGGTGAGTGGGCCTTACAAAAAGTCTTATATGTTATATACAGTTATAGACTATATAAAAATTAGGTAATTTATTTTTTTAAAAAGTAAGATTTATTATTAAAAAAATTAATTTTTATTATATAAATAAATTTTATATTTACTTATTTTTTTTAAAAAAAATACCACACTTATACATTCTGACTACAGATATCAATCTCTAGTAAGCAAAAGATTCTTGACTCTCACCAGTTAATAGTGGTGTGGCTCTACATATTTCGAATTTAAAAGTGCAAGTTATGATGAAGTTTTTGAATTAGAAGTGAATAGAATATATTCGAATATTAAATACTAAAATCTTATTTAAAACCTCTCTTATTTTTAGATGTTAAATCACTAATCAAATTTTTAGGCGATAAGTAATTTGGTAATTGGAGAAGTTAGCTTCAGAACTTCTTTGAAAAAAAAAAAAAAAAAAACCTAGTATGTCAATATCAAAGCTTCTCTTAAGCCTGTATTTGAATGTTGAACTGAGTTAGGTTGAATTGAAATGATAAAATATTATTAGAATATTATTTTTTAATAATATTATTATTATTTTAAGATTTAAAAAAATTGAATTATTTATTATATTTTATATTGAAATTTAAAAAAATTATAATAATAAGTTAAGATTAGTTGAGATAGGTTTAAGAACCAAACCAAGCAAATTCTTTCAAAAAAATTTATCTCAAGATTTTTTTCATCTATTCATTTATGGTCCTTCGAGAAAAAAGGGTTTCACTTGAAAAAAATTTATTTTTATAATGGGTGCCACTTTTTTAATTGGTTTACACGGAGTTCGAACGTGTAGCTTTGTCTCTACAACATTAAAGAAAAAATTATATTTAAATAATATTAAAATCTAGTGACCTACTTTTCACCAACCTCAATACAAATCATATCCTCACAAATATTTATTCAAAGAGCAGTGCTGATGTAGCACGAGAACCGTTCCCACGAGAACAAAAATATTTTTTATTTTTTCTGATTTTTTTCATTCATTGTTTTTTTATATTCTTAATCACTAAATAAAAAAATAAAAAACTTACAACATTACTAAAAAATATTTTCTTAATCACTAAGTAAAAACAAAGAAAAAGAAAAAAAATTTGTTGGGACCCAACATTCGGTGACTCTAGCATTTTAGTTATTCAAATGATGTTTGCTCTTTGCCTATGTTGCTTTGTCAGAGTGCTGGTAAGTTGTCTTCCTCGTTTATTTTTACAGATGAAATGAGATGAATTGAGATAAAAGTTAAAAGTTAAATAAATTATTGTTAGAATATAATTTTTTAATATTATTTTTATTTTGAAATTTAAAAAAGTTGAATTGTTTATTTATTTTGTGTATAAATTTGAAAAAGTTATAATGATTAAATGAGATGAGAATAGTTATGAAAACATGTTCATTGTTCAATTTTCAAACCTCATACAAAGACCCATTTCTGTGAGTTTTTGGTTATTTTTTTGTTTTTTTACCTCGCATTTTTTTTAGTCGGCAGACTTTACCATATCTTGTACATTGTTATGGTGAATGATCTTTGTGTAATATTACGTTCCTTTGAGTTGAAATTTTTAAAGTATGCTTGTTGTGTGTATGTGTGTGGTGGCTCACGACCCCAAACTGGGATTGGTATTATCCCGATCGAGCTCTTTTAGTCACTTGAGAGCATGTACAAATAGAGTTATATTCCATAGGTTGACATTGGAAATTAATGGGTTTAAGCGAGATGGTAACGCTCTTGGATCAATTTGATATCTCTTGGCTGGCGGAGACTATAGAATGCTTATGGTGAAGCGATTATTGAGACGAAGTCATATGCATTATTGTTATCCGTGGTGTGGTGAAAGGAGCCAGAGTGTGTGCACGGTCATTTTAAAGGAGATCGTAGTGCACATGTTAAAAAGGAAAAATGGTTTTTAAGTCTGTTTTGTGGCAGTCAGATGACCTGGGGTTCTCAAAGTTATTATCGTTTTATTTGAAGTTGGGTATTGGACGCTCAGGCCATTTGCCGTGTTAAGGAAGTTATGTACTTTGCTTGGGTTGCTCAAGTTTCTAGTTTGCCAATATTGATGTTCCTCAGGAGTTTTTCACGGTATATGTTAAATAACTAATTGCTCAAGCTTATCGTGGTATTAAGGTTTCGAACAATTTTTGCTTGAATATCTTATTACTGTAAGTGTATAAGTTGCTCGGGTTCTTATGATTTATACCTGTATTATTTGTTGTCATTACATGTATTTTATGTTTTGTCATGATATCATATACTTAAATAGGATTTTTCCAAATCTGACCATGACAATCCACTACTACAGTTTTGCTGATCATTGAAACCATTGATTTTGATTAGATGTATGCAATGAGAGTGTATGAGCAAGAAAACCCAATGCTCCTGAGGAGTGAGACGGGAATCCATTCGAACGAGTTTATCAGTTGTAGTAACTTTTAACCACCTTGGGAATTGAGACAATATGGATTTACAGATAGCATGTGATGTCAAGTTTAATGCTTCAATATTTCTACCTCGTCATTATTCATGCCCTTTATATTTTTCTTTCTGCATTGGTTTTATAGTACATAAGCATGCTTACATGCGTGTAACGCCTGCCTTTGTGTTGTGGCTTTAAAAAATAATTTTAAAAAATGAGACGAAAATTACTGAACTTTTTAAAACTTTTCATTCCTTCCTAAAATATAAAAGATTCTACAGTAAAAATTTAAAAAAGAGTTTTACAGCGGTATTCATTAAATTAAAAAATACTAATCCTTTTACAAAATATGATTCCATATATTTATTAAAGCTTCCTAGGCTTTTACAAAATATGATTCCATACATTTATTAAAAGCTGCCTAGGCTTCTGTTACCTCTTCCTTGGGTCGTGTCTGTCCCGACATGTAACATCCCGTTCTCGTAGGATTGAGATGTTACTAACATTCATAACATAATGCCCAGTAAAGAGATTCATATCTTGAAATACCTCATTTATTGAAGAGCATCAAAATATTAAAACTGAATTGTACATGATTGTTTCGAAAACTGAACGTAAAATAAAAGAACATAAACTAATCCTATGAATGACATAAAAGAAATCTAATTCTGGTGTGCATATCACTTATTCCTTCCTAAGTCTTTGTACTAGATCTATTTCTGGCCATCCAGCTCTGCGTCATCATAATCACTATCTGTAAGAATTAAATATGGAAGAAAACAAGAAGACAAACAAAAATGAGTCGAATGCTCAATAAGTAGCACATCACACCGTAAAATATAATTTGGCCTAACATGGACTTAATTTCTGAAGACTCTTCATAACAGCTTCATAGATTTACAATCATACACGTAACATGACTTTCTGAAAGACTTTACATACATATATCGTCACAGATTCATATAGCATACGTATTCATCATTAACATGAGCGGAAGCATATATAATCATGGCAAACATGTAACGTGAATGCATAATATCTTGTTTATCTTGCCTTAACATGGAGTGAAACACGAGTCCGTGTTTCACTCAACTGGCATTACATGGAGTGAAACACGCTTGAGTCCGTGTTTCACTTAATTGGCATAACATGGAGTGAAACGCGCTTGAGTCCGTGTTTCACATAACTTGCATAACATTGAGTGAAACACGCTTGAGTCCATGTTTCACTAAACTTGCATAACATGGAGTGAAACACGCTTGGGTCCATGTTTCACTAAACTTGCATAATATGGAGTGAAACACGCTTGGGTCCGTGTTTCACTTAACTTGCATAACATGGAGTAAAACACGCTTGGGTCCATGTTTCACTTAACTTGCATGACATGGAGTGAAACATGCTTGGGTTCGTGTTTCACTTAACTTGCGGTTAACCACGCTTGAGTCCGTGGCACCGTAACATTTCTTATCTTTTGTAATGCATGAGAATTTATTAGGCGTCATGAACATTTCTAACATGACATATTCTTGTACATGACATAACATGACATAATATGGCATATTCTTGTACATGGCATAGCATAGCATATTCTTGTACATGGTATAGCATAGCATGGCATATTCTTGTACATGATATAGCATGACATAGCATAACATGACATTTTCTTATACATGGCATAGCATAACATGACATGACATAAAATGCTTTGAACGTTTTATGACTTTCCATGGCATACATGATCTAAGTACTACATGAACATGGCATACATGATTTAAGTACTACATAAACATGGCATACATAATCTAAGTATTACATAGACATGGCTATTCCATTACATGGTATACTTGACTTGAATTACTACATGAGCATCTCATGGCTTTCATATGATTTTAGTAATATTCAATCAATCGAACAACAAATTCATTCATTCAAGTATAATCTCATATTTCATCAAAGATCGTAAAAGAAATCCAACCTTGACTTGCCTCTTAGCGTAGCATAGTTAACCATCATAAGCACATCATATTTCATACATAACAATAATATTTACAGTATGCTTGCGTTTATATGATCATACTATTTACCTCTTAGAGTTGCTTCCTCTATCTCATGTCGTTATTGGTGACCTTTTAAAGAAACACTAGCCGATTGGGCTTAAGGCCCAAGGAAAATAGAGGCTCAGGAGGTTACACAACAAGAGCTAAAAGGGCATCCAAGTAATTACAAAATTAGTGGAGGGGCTTTTTGGGAAAGGCTGGAAACAAAACACATGAAAGGGTCACATCTTATGGTAAGACTAGGTTGAGGGGTATTTGTATAAAACTTATAGTAATGCATGGGTATTTTAGGAACGCTGAAACAAAATAATAAAAGGAAGGAGACTTGCTTACGGGAGAGGAGGTTGTGCGATAACTCATCGAGAGGGGTTGAGTGCAACGACGGCTCTGGGTGGCTAGGAGTGACTGGCGACGTGACTGGTGTCTCTAGGCAATGGTGCGACACAAGAGAGAAAAAAAAGGGTGAGAGAGTTAGAGAGAGGTTCTGTCCAGCCGATAAGCACTAGGGAGGAAAATGGTAGCCGACGGCAATGGACTTATCGAAAGGGAGTGGGCTCGACGGGGTTGGGCTGGTTAGCGATTTCTGTGGTGGTGTGGGAGGTGGTCTGACGAGGTGGCTGTTGGTTGACGATGGTTGGGAACAAATTTAGGGGTGGTTTTTTTATTTTCAGTGGGGAGAAAACAAAGACCCAGAGGACTTATGGGTTATGCACATCGTGGAGGAAGGAGAGCTTATCGTCGGTGTGCTCTGTGGTAGTTTCCGGCGAGGTGGCTGATATGAAGAGTAGTGCTAGGGTGGCTGTTGGAAGTGGTTTTCTGTATCTGCTGAGGTTGTTATGGTGGCTAGTGTGTGAAAGCTTCATGGTTTTTGCTAAGGGTCCCGTGGGTTTTATAGATGAGGGGTAGGAAGCTATCGTGAGTGATCGAAGAGGGGTTTGAGTTTGACTAAACTTTGGAAAACTACTCCCACAAGGATAGGAACACTTGAGAGGATATTAGAGTTTTGAAGTGTTTGAGTTAGGGATAATTTCAAATCAAGAAACTCCCAGACCAAACAGAAAGATAAAAGAGGCATATAGTAGAGAAATTCTAAAATAGTAGTAGTAGTAGTAGTAGTAGTAATAGTAGTAGTAGTATGAACATAATACTTACTACTACTACTTTGGAAAACTCTAGAAGGGTATGAACATAATACTTACCTGGACTCCATTCTATTTTCATTTCAAGCAATCCATTTATGTGCGTGTCAGATGGCAACCTATATGCATTCATAACTTTAACTTTATAGCCTAGCAAATGTGCCACTTATCCCACATGCATAAGAAAAGACACCACTTGTCCCATATGCATCAGAAAAGGTGCCACTTGTACAACATGCAATAGCTAAAATCTAAGGCCATCCACTTGGCAATAAAGCGGAGTCGAGAAGAAAGAGAGTTTGGGCTATTTTTTAGTATAAAAACACTCCCTCATCTTCTGATTTAGGGTTTCACACGAAATTCTCACCCTATTCTCTTATTTTCCTCTCCATTCATGTACACATCCAAATCTCTAGCTACACCACATTTGAATCAAGAGCCTAACACACTACAATGGTGAAAACTGAGAGTTGTTTGTTAGAACAGTGCAAATCGAGCCTCCTCTTCAAGATTTTCGACATACTCTTTGTAAGAAATGAAAAGCTTGTAAGTATACACTCAACTTGCTCTTGGTTAATACTTGTATGTATTTGTGTAAATCCTTTCATTGTTATGTTTGATTTAATTGCTATTTCTTGTTTGTTTGTTTGAATATGCTTATGTGATAATGTAATATGAATATTACATGAATGGTATGTTTTGGTTTAAGATGAAAATGACAAGAATGTTCTAATCATGTTTCGGATCTAAGGAAAACATTGTGGTTGATTTGTGTTACTTGATGATTCGGCTATACCATGTCTTAGAAGTTTCGGATCTTGGCCAAATACCATGATTTTATGTTTCATTTTGTTATGCTTTGATTTCTAAGCAAATATGTTTGAAGAAGAAGCAGGCTCAAGTGATGATTCTTCATTTTTTTGCATCTATATGTTTCGGCCAAGGCCCTTTCTCATGGTTCCATGTATGTGTTTTGATATCTCATGTGATTTATGTTATCATGTTATGAATTGAACATGTTATGCTTGATTATTTTATACCTGGCATTTCATGCGTCATATGTCAAGTGTAAGTACGTATGTTATAAGTTTCGTGTCACATACATTTGGGAAAAAATGTTTTTAAAGAAAAGAGTTTTAAAAAGATTTAATCACGACCCCAAGTGCTAGGGCAGGCGAATGTCCGAGTGAAACTCCTCTATCAACTCTGGAGTGCTTAAGAATGGAGTGGTAACCCCTGGGTCGACAAAGTATCGTCGACGAGCCTCGAATGGATTCTTTTCAAAGAATGTTAGAGTGAGGAAGCTCCTAATGCTAGTGGGTACATAAGGCATGTAACTCGACGAAGTAAGGTCTAGTTAATACAAATCACTGTTTGTGATGTATTCATCATGGTGTATGGACCGTTGATAGTGTGATAACTAGCTGGAGCATGCAGTGCTAAGGAGAACCGTGTTGTGTCCACCCTCTGAACAAGGATAAGAACTTATGTGTTAAGGATCGCTTGATGTGAATCTCGTGATATGATAAGGATCACTCGATGCAAATCTTATGATATGTTCTGATAAGGTAAGTTCTGATTAAGATCACGTGAATAAGAAAAGTTAAGAAATCTTTCTAAAAAGTCAAGTTTCTGTTACAATTTTTTTGAAAATGATCAAGTACATAAGTCAAGTTCTGGTCAAGTCATATGTCAAGTACATGTCCATGCACGCATTTCATGATATACCTCTTATATGTTTGTGTTAACGATTATATGTTGCATGTTTACTTGCTGAGATTTCTCAAAATCTCACTATAGTAGTTTCCACTATCATTCACATCTTGGAATGGTAGAACCTTTAGCAGGACCAGGAGTAGCGAGTCAGGATGATGATGATGAAGGCTAAGAATGTGCTCAACTCAGCGAAAGAACGAATTTAGTCATGACCTACTCAGAGATAGCTGAGATTAGAAAGATGCTTTAATGATTTCTTTGTTAAGGTCTTTCTAGAATACTTGTTATGTTAAAGTGTAAACAAAGAACTTGATACTCTATTGTTAAGAAGTGTGATTAAAAGCTATGAATGAAGAACTTGGGATATTAGTTTTATTCTGGTACAACATTTAAATGACTTATTTCGCTGTGAATTATTGCATACTGCTAGTATACATAGGTGGATTGCATCTTATATGTCATGTATGAGGGGTATGTAGCCTTGTGTTGCATGTCTTGGTGTTTCAGTCACCGTCCAATCCCAAGCGGGGGCTGGGGGCGTCACACCAGACTTATTCTCCACCGACGAACCCCATAAAAAATTCAAAAACATTCTCTTTATCTTCGATATCACTCCTTTTGGTAAATTCAAGACAGAGAGCATATGTATAGGCATACTATTCAAAACATGCTTGATTAGAACAATTTTACCTCCAAAAGAGAGAAACTTGCTCTTCCACCCCGCCAATTTTTTTTTGGATTTTCATCAAGAGCGAGTCAAACACTAGGATGGTCATGCGACCGACAATCAAAGGTACACCCAAATACGTGCAAGGCCAACTACCTTCCTCAAAACCCGAAATCCCCTTCAATTCATTTTTATGGGTAGCCAATATAGAGGAAGAGAAAAACATTGAAGATTTACTCAAATTAGTCAATTGAGCAGACATCAATTTATACATGTACAATACTTCCATAAGAGCCCAAACAGATGACTTACCCCCATTAGCAAAAATCAAAATACCATCTGCATAAAACAAATGGGAAATCAAGGTACCTCTACCCGGGTGGAACGGCTTGATCCAACCCAGACCAAACTCTTTTTGAAGCATACGAGAGAGAATCTCCTACGATAAAATAAATAAATAAGGAGAGAGAGTCACCTTGACGAAGCCCACGCGACGACTTGAAAAAACCTTTGGCACACCCATTCAATAAAACCGAGTAAAAAAGGGATGAAACAACATTAAAAATAATAGATCGCCACTTCTTTGAAAAACCCAACCTACGTATGATCTTCAAAAGAAAACTCTAGTTGACTCGATCATAAGCTTTGGCTATATCAATTTTCGTCAAAACATTACCCCCTCTCGCTTTCCTATTGATGCCTTAAACCAGTTCCTGAGCCAACGAGATATTCTAAAAAATACTTCTACTTGAAATAAATGCCGCTTGCTCAGGAGAAATAATTTTATCTAGGATCGGCGCCAAACGAAAAACCATAATCTTCAACATAATTTTATAGACAACAGAACAGAGGCTGATCGATCCAAACTGACCAAAACCCAAAGGCTCATCGACCTTCGGAATCAGAACCAAATTCGTAGCCACAATAAAAGTTAAGAGCGGTTGTCTTGCAAAAAAATCCTTAGCCATTTCCAACAAATCATCTTTTAAAATATCCCAAGAAAGCATGAAAAAAATAGCTGAAAAACCGTTTGGAACCGGGCTACTATCCGCCGGGATAGACCAAAGAGCTTGCTTGAGTTCCTGAGAAGTCGGATCATGACACAATGCCTCGTCATCATCCCTGGAAACCACTAGCTGTAACAGCTCCAATTCCTCCATGTGCCTCTTAATCGGCGTCCCTGTGAGCAAATTTTGGAAGAACGCAATAGCCCCCTCATGAACCTCTTCCTCCGAAGCCAACGTACTACCATCTTCCATTAGCATTTTTTCTTTTTTTTACTCCTCTTTCTAAGCCGTAAGGTAGCATGGAAGAACCTAGAGTTCATCCCCTTTAACAAGCCATTTGACTCGAGACTTCTGACAGGCCAAGACCTCCTCTCTATGTACCCATTGCAGGTGCTCTTGTTTTACACTTTAGCAAATCAATTTCGGTTTGAGCTGAATAGGAACAAGACAAATTGACTTCCAACCTAGTGATGCGGTCTTCCAACTTTTTAAGCTCAATTTCCACTGGGCCAAAAACCTCTCGGTTCAACGTCATTATGACATGTTTCAACTTCTTCAATTTTTTGCTAATTCTGCACTAAAGGAAGAAATTCCTCATGAGATCCCCATATACGGAGGAACTTGAATGGATGAATAGTAGTAACTTTGTCTCTACTGAGTTGAACCAACATCAGCGCATGATCCGAAGAAGTCCTCGGCAAATACGAAACCGTAGCATCACCAAAGAATTCCATAAAATGCACATTCACAAGGATACAGTCTAACCGAGCCCAAATTCTTCTACCTCCTAACCTCCCATTACACCACGACAAACAATTACCTTCATACGGAAGGTCCACCAGCGCACACGCATGAATACAGTCATTAAAATCCCTCTTTGCCTGAGGAGCCTGCAAAAGCCCACCCACCTTTTCACTATCATCTCGAATAATATTAAAATCACTATCATCTCGAATATTGCATAATACTACATGTTAGGAAAATTGCATCTTATATGTCATGAACGGGGGCAGGTAACCTTGTGTTGCATGTCTCGACGTTTCAAATGTCCGTTAGATCCCAAGTGGAATTTGGGGGCGACACACTGGTCATCCTCTCACTGATAAAATACAAGTTACAACCATACTAAATAATCTTCCTTCATCTTAGGATCACATTGTTATTTCTTTAACACAGTGGAAATGAAGTAACAATGATATCGCTTCTAGTACTTTTAGTACTTCAAGGAGAAAGCATGAAGAGAAGGAATAAAGATAGTGAATTATACAATTTATTGATGGCTCATGACAAGCGTTCTACACAGAACAAGATGAAGCCAAAACAGTTTAATAAAAAGAAATTGTTAAAAAGGAAAAAGAATAGACCATTTTTTGGAAACTGTTTTAAGTGTGGAAAGAAGGGGCATTATAAATCACAATCTCCTAATAAAGAAAAAGCACAAGAAAGTAAGGAAATTGTGATGACAGTCTTAAAAGTAATGCTAGTGGAACCAGCGTCAGATTCATGGCGGGTTGACTCTGCAGCAACAAGACATATATGCAGCAATAAAGATATGTTTGTCAAACTTGAAGATAAACAAACATGAGAGCACAGAGTGTATAGGGGCAACAATATATACTGCAATGTCTTGGGGCAAGGTATATGTAAATTCAAAGTGAATGTCCATTATTTTACTTAGTGATGTTTTATATGTACCTCGTATTCGTAAGAATTTAGTATCAGTGTCTGTACTAGATCAGAAAGGCTACACAATTGATTTTAATTCTAGAACCGTTGTTGATATGAACCCGCGGGAATGAAATCCCTTGAACCCACATTCAATTTGAAAACTCCCCAAGAAAGCCAAAATCAAGTCAATGGATGGAAAATCTGGACCCATGAGAACTCGTTTCAAGAACCTAGTTTATATTAAAATCTAGACCCGTTGAAGAACCCGTCTCAAGAACCCAGATTATAAGGAGGAACGCCACAAAGGTTGTGATTTACCTTTGATAAGTTCAAAAGTTCAATTAAGAACAAGAGGAGTAAAACTCAACTCACAATGAATAAATTCATCAAATTTCATAAACTCCTTAACATGAGGCAACAAAGAGTATTTAAACTAAAACCTATTTAAAACCCTAGCCAAAATAATGCCCCATCTTCCAAAAATACCCTTGAGTGAACAGTGCCGTGGCTACAGTAACTCGGCTATAGTAACCTCTTGAAACCCTAGTTCCTAAGAGTAACTTTCCAAATAAGCCCTTGGCCAAAATACAAGGCCTTCTCAAAAATCCTAGTTCATAAGAAATAATAATTTTCCCAACATGCCCTTGAATAGGTCCCTTAAGTCATTCTCATAATAAATCTAATTATTCTAAACTAATAAAATAAGTCCTTTAAATGAATTAAGCAAGTTGAAAGCCTTCAAGTGCCCAAAGTCTTTAAGTCATGTTGTTGCCTAAAGATGTATTCAAAAAGAAGAAGAAGAAGAAGAAGAAGAAGAAGAAGAAGAAGGAGAAGAAGATAATGAGAGGTAACATATTTAAATGTTGCTACATAGTTACAACAAAGAGAATGAAATACATTTATTGAGTGAGCTTTATCATCAAAGGGGCTGAATACATCTTTGTAGTTGGTATCTTGTTTTATAATTACTCTTTTCCTCGTATAAATTCCTTGAGCCTCTTGCCATTTTATTCATTCCTTGTTACTTGTTTCTTGGATCTATATTACTGGTTGAAATAATACAAGGTTGTATTGTCTTGATTTGGTTCAACTAGTTCTTAAAGAACTTGAGCGGGAAAACTATTGAGGTAAAAGGCAAGAGAGTGTGAGACTATTATCGGGAAAAAGCCAGTTAGGAGTGAAACACAAGTGGAGTGCCATTATTTGATTGTAAACACGTAAGGGAGTGTGTGAGGTTTTCCACTAACATTCTTTTGTGCAGCACTTTACAATGTCTCACCGGAGTGGCTCTTCACCAAAAGCGATGGTAGATAACTCATCCTTTGTGTTGCAATCTATGCAACAACAGTTTGAGCGGTTGAATTTGGTGCTGGGTGAAGTGAGGGATAGGATAGATCATCAAGATGCAGTAATTAGAAATCTACAGGGCAGGAGAGATAGGAGGCGAAGTGAGTCTAGTGTTGAAAATGGGTATGAGAAATAAGAGTATGGTGATTCTCTTGTTACTACTCGTGCACTCAATACACAAATTAAGATGGATGATATAGAACAGCAAAGCGAGAACATTTTTCATACAAGATGCCACATCAAGAATAAGGTATGTGATATGATTATTGATTTGAGGAGTTGCATTAATTTGGCTAGCATTACTTTAGTTGAGAAATTGAATTTACCTACCTTGAAACACCCTAGACCATACATGTTGCAGTGGTTAAGTGATTGTGGAGAGGTTAGGGTAAATAAGCAAGTGCTAGTTTCCTTTTCAATTGAAAAATACCAGGATATGGTCCTTTGTGATGTAGTGTCTATGTATGCTGGTCCTATTTTGTTGGGGAAGCCATGACAGTTTGATAGGAAGGTGATTCACGATGGTTTATGGAACATGTACAGTTTTGAAAAGGATGGAAAAATAATCAAACTTGCTCCTTTAACTCCAACACAGGTCCATGGGGACCAATTGAAACTCAAAAGTGAGGTTTCTCAAAAAAGAAAGAGTGAAAATTAGAGTGATCAAAAAAGAAAGAGTGAGAGTGATAAAAAAAGAAAGAGTGAAAATGAGTGTGATCAAAAAAGAAAAAGTGAAAAGGAGATTGAGCTAAAAAGCAAGAGTGAAAGTGAGATTGAGAAAAAAAGAAATAGTGAGGCTGAAAATGAAAGAGAGTGTAAAATGAGAGAGAGAAAAGATGAGGGTGAGGCTGAAACCTCAAGAGAAAGAGAGAATGAGTTGAAAAACAGTTGTCAGGTCGAGAGTTCAAAACAAGATGAAGGGAAAGAGAGTGACAGAAAAAAAAGAGAGTGAAAAGCAAAAAGAGAGTGAAAGGGAAAAAGAGAGTGAAAAAGAAAAAGATTGTGGAAAGAAAAGAGAGAGTGAAGAAAGTGAGAGAAAAACAAAAAGAAAAATGAGTTTTTATGCTAAGGCGAGTTTTAATACGAACGAACTTGACGTATCTTTGCCTAGTGTTATCGTCTTTTTGTTGCAGGGATATGAAGTCTTGTTTCCTAGAGGTGTGTTTAGTGGATTGCCACCTATTAGGGAGATAGAGTACTACATTGATTTTGTGCCAGGTGCGACAATTCCTAACCGACCTTTCTTTGAAGAACATGAGTCTTTTTCACACTTTAAGGGACAGGGTAAGTCGTTGACTATAATGCATGCTAAGTGGGAGGACTGTGTTGAGACTTTTCCTTATGTATTCAAATACACACAAGATATGGAAAATTTTGTGGTTGATGCTTTAGCAAGAAAGTACGTCTTTATCTTCATTTTAGATGCAAAATTGTTAAGACTTGAATATAATAAGGAATTGCATGCTAATGATGATGACTTTGCTAGTGTGTATGGAACATGTGAAAAAGCATCGTTTGGTAAGTTCTATAAATTAGATTGGTACTTGTTTAGAGAGAATAGATTTTGTGTGCCAACTAGTTTTATGCTTAAGTTGCTTGTGTGTGATAGACATGGTGGTTTATTGGGTAACTTTGGTGTAAGGAAGACTTTCAATATGTTGCATGAACGTTTGTGGGAGTATCATTTGCCATTCACTGACATATTGCATGAACGTTTGTGGAAGTATCTTTTGTCATTCATTAACGTATTGCATGAACATTTGTGGAAGTATTACTTGTCATTCATTGAGTTTGCATATAATTGGAGTGGTGTAAAAAAAACTTTAGGTGTGTTTCATGAACGTTTGTGGGAGTATCATTTGCCATTCATTGAATTGCTACATGGACATTTGCAGGAATATCATTTGCCCTTATTAGAGTGTGCATATAAAACCTTGCATACTACTATTTCTTACTCTCCATTTGAGGTTGTTTATGGTTTTAATCCACTTACTCCTTTACCTTTGATGGGTTTGCTTGTTGATGATAGGAGTAGCTTGGATGAACATTTTCAATTTCTTGAGAAAATTAATGAAAATACATATGAAGTAGATCTTTCAAGTAAGTATCATATTTTTGCTATTTTCAATGTTACTAACATTTTTCCTTTCGATCTAGGTGGAGATTCGAGGTTGAATCCTTTTGAGGAGAGGGGGAATGATGGGAACCAAGGTGGGTCTAGTCTTAAAGATCATTTGCAAATTCCAGATGGGCCAATTACAAGATCAATGGCCAAGAAGATCAAGGAAGCAATGCACGAATTGGTGCAATCCACTTGGGATGAAGCTAACAAGAGCCCAATACTCAAGATGGGCTTGAAAGAAGGAGAACCAACTTTGATCCACTTGATTCAAGTTGTGGAGGACATGACTTAGAGATAGGGGCCTATTGTTATTGGAGACTTCCAATTTGGTTAAATGATTTATTTTATTAGTTTAGAATAAGTGGGCCTGAAGATGCCTGACCCACACGTCTTATTTTTAATGAACTAGGGTTTTCGAGAAGGCCTTGTATTTTGGCCAAGGGCTTCTTTGGAAAGTTACTTTTTAGGAATTTGGGTTTCAAGAGGTACTGTAGCCGTACTATAGCCGCGGGTATTGTAGCGAGACACTGCTCATCAGGGCATTTTGGGTAAAAAGGGGCTTTATTTTGGCTAGGGTTTTAATTAGGTTTAGTTTAAATACTCCTTGTAGCCCCATTTGAAGGTTAGACAATATTGAATGTTATTTGTGAGTTGAGTTTTCTCCTCTTGTTCTTTATTGAATTCTTGAACTTATCAAAGATAAATCACAACCTTTGTGGCGTTCCTCATTTGTAATCTAGGTTCTTGAAACGGGTTCTTCCACGGGTCTAGATTTTGATATAATCTAGGTTCTTGAAACGAGTTCTCATCGGGCCTAGGTTTTGCCATCCATTGACTTGAATTTGACTTTTTTAGGGAGTTTTCAAATTGATTGTGAGTTCAAGGGATTTCATTCCCATGGGTTCATATCACTAGGTGATGCAAATTTCAGCCAAACCCAAAACCCTAAGAATTTCGGCAGCCTACTTTTTGTTTATATATATATATATTTTGTAACCCTAGAACAATGAAGGCCTAGAATTAAATTTAAAGATGCAAGAATTAAAAGATAGAGCCAGACCTGATTGGAAACCTTGCTCTGAAAACCAAATGATATGAACCCGCGGGAATGAAATCTTTTGAACCCACAGTCAATTTGAAAACTCTCCAAGGAAGTCAAAATCAAGTCAATGGATGGTGAATCTAGACCCGATGAGAACTCGTTTCAAGAACCTAGATTATATTAAAATCTAGACCCGTTGAAGAACCCGTCTCAAGAACCCATATTACAAGGAGGAACGCCACAAAGATTGTGATTTACCTTTGATTAGTTTAAAAGTTCAATTAAGAACAAGAGGAGAAAAACTCAACTCACAATGAATAAATTCATCAAATTTCATAAACTCCTTAACATGAGGCAACAAAGAGTATTTAAACTAAAACTTATTTAAAACCCTAGCCAAAATAATGCCCCATCTTCCAAAAATACCCTTGAGTGAACAGTGCCGTGGCTACAGTACGGCGCTGCAGTAACTCGACTACGGTAACCTCTTGAAACCCTAGTTCCTAAAAAGTAACTTTCCAAATAAGCCATTGGCCAAAATACAAGACCTTCCCAAAAGTCCTAGTTCATAAGAAATAATAATTTTCCCAACATACCCTTGAATAGGTCTCTTAAGTCATTCTCATAATAAATCTAATTATTCTAAACTAATAAAATAAGTCCTTTAAATGAATTAAACAAGTTGAAAGCCTCAAGTGCCCAAAGCCTTTAAGTCATGTTGTTACCCACTTCCATAGCTTGTATCAAATGAATCAAAACTAGATCTTCATCCTTCAAGCCCATCTTGAATGTTGGGCTCTTGCTAGACTCGTCCCAAGTGGATTGCATCGCCACATTGATCTTCTTGGCTCTTGATCTTGTGATTGACCCATCTGGAACTTGCAAAAGATCTTTAAGACTAGACCCACTTTGGTTCCCATTTGTTGTAATAAGTAAGGGCAATGTGTCAGTGAAATATGTGAAAGACCACGATATGTATGTATTGAATGTTGATATTAGTAAAGTACATATTCCTGATTATTTGAATGAGTCTATAGATTATGCATATTTATGACATTTAAGATTAGGCCATATAAATGAAAATAAGATGGTCAGAATATATAAAAGTGGATTAATACTACAAATAAACTTAGATAGTTTTGATATATGTGAACCATGTATCAAAGAAAAAATGAGTAGTAAGTCTTTTTCAAAAAGTTGGAAATCTACAGATTTACTATAAATTATACATTCTGATATTTGTGGACCTTTTAAAACAAAAATCCATAGAGGAATGGAGTGCTTTATTACTTTCACTGATGATTATTCAAGATATGAGCATATCTACTTACTCAAGTATAATTATGAGGCAATTGAGAAATTGAAAGAATTTAAATTAGAAGTAGAAGCCTAGTTGAGTAGGCCCATTAAAAGTTTGAATAGTGATAGAGGAGGAGAATTTTAAGTTTTAGATAATTTCTGCAAATTGAATGGTATAAGACATATTTATATTATGCTATATAAACCTCAATAGAATGATATTGTAGAAAGGAGAAATATAACTCTATTGGATATGGTGTGATCGATGTTGGCATATGTTGATCTACCAATACATTTTTGGGGTGAAGCATTATCGACTGCTATATATATATTGAATAGAGTTGAAACTAAAGCAAAACCTCTTACACTTTACGAGTTATGGACGAGATATAAACCAGATTTAAGTAAGCTCAAAGTGTGAGGTTGTAAGGCATAAGTGCTTATCGTGAGGCCACTAAGGGATAAATTAAAAAGTAAAACTTGGGAATGTAGGTTTATTGGGTATGTAGAAAATGAAAGTGACTATAGATTTTATCATTCTGAAATAGGATTGATAGAAAGTAGGGATATCGTTTTCTTGAAAAATACAAACCTTATTACTCCTATTGATAATATAGATTTATAAAATGATTTAGAGAATCAACAGATCTCCACAGAGTCTGACAATGAAAATTCTGATATTATTCAAATACAAAATAATAAAAATAAAAGAAAGTCAGATGAAAATCAATCTTCAGGTATTGATGTCAGAGACAGTGGAAGTAAATATCTAGAAGACCATCAATATTATTTCAAGATCATTATGTACTAAATACTAGTTTGAAAAATTTAGATAATGATCCTAAAAATTTTTCTGAGACGGTCAATAGTATTGATTCAGATGAATGGCTTGAGGCCATGAAAGATGAAATAGAATCAATAAACAAAAACAATGTTTGGGAGTTAACAGATCTTCCAAAAGATAGAAAAGCTATTGGTTGTAAATGGGTTCTCAGAAAAAAATTTAAAGTTGACAGTAGTTTGAAAAGGTACAAAGCAAAGTTAGTGGCCAAGGGATATACTCAACAACCAGGTGTAGACTTTGTGGATACATATGCGCCTGTGGTGAAGTTCACATCTGTAAGTTTCATCATGTCTATTGTTTCCAGGATGAATTTAAAATTACATCAGTTAGATGTAAAACAGCTTTTCTCAATGGTGAATTAAAAGAGGATATATTTATGATTTAACTAGAAGGATTCCAAATTAAGACATGAAGAGCAAGCCTGCAGGTTGAGGAAGTTACTGTATGGACTTAAACAATCTTCAAGACAGTGGTACTTGAAATTTCACCAAGCCATTTTGGAAATGAGATATGAAATGAGTCCACTAGATCATTTTGTATACATATGGAAAAATGATAATAAATTAACATTATTATAATTGTATATTGATGATTTATTATTAGCAGGTAATTGTCTAGATATGATGCATGAAAAAAAAGAATTCTTGAAATCTAAATTTGAAATGAAAGACATGGGTGAAGCCGCCTATGTTCTTAGTATAAGAATTTCTAGAGATAGAAATTCAAATTTATTGTATTTAGATCAAGAAAAATATCTAAAAATACTTAAAAGATTTGGTATGAAAAATTGTAAATCTTTAAGTATGCCTGTTTGCAAAGCTCATACTTTAAATTAAAGTATGTACCCCAAAACTGAGGAGGAAATAAGTGAAATGCTTAAAGTTCCCTATGCTCAAGCTGTGTGAAGCCTCATGTATGCAATGAGAAGTACCAGATCAGATATTTGTCATTTAGTAGGATTGGCAAGCAGATTTCAATCCAATCCAGGTAAAGAACACTGGCAAGCAGTGAAAAGTATATTAATATATTTACAAGGCACCAAAAATTTGAAATTGTGCTTTGGAAACAATGATATAGAATTAATCGGCTATAGTGATGCTAATTTTGGAAGTGATGTAGATGATAGAAAATTTATAACTGGATATATATTTCCATTTGTTGAAATATTAGTTTCTTGGTTAAGTAAGAAACAAGGTTGTGTTGCTAAGTCTACTATGGAGCAGAGTATATTGCTTGTATACTACCATGAGTAATGCGGTGTGGATAAAACACTTTGTTGAACGCTTTAATTTGGGTACATTCACAGAACCAATCAATGTGCTTTGTGATAATCAGTCTACCATTTCATTGATAAAAAGTGGAACACAAAGTTTCAAGAAAAAACACATTGATGTGCATTATCACTATATTTTAGATATAGTGGAAAGAGTTGAGGTCAATGTTAATTTTATTTTCTCGACCAAGATGGTAGCAGATCCGATGAATAAAGGTTTATCTCTGGAGAAATTCAGAGAACATGTGACTAGAATGGGATTAAGAGAAACTTAGGTGAAGCAATCTCATGGTCGACATGCATAACTCAACAAATTCTGGGGACGCCTAGAAAATTGGAGTTATGGTGATACCTAAATGAAAATTTTGATAATTTGTAAAGTCATTGATAAGGTGATCAAGAAAAACCTCAAAAATGGCCTTAGGGTGAGTACTTGACAAAATTCCAATGCAGCTTGATTAACCAAGTAAAAGGTTGATCATGGTAAAGTAGCGATAAGGTGATTAAGGAAAGACTCAGATGAGTAAGTACTTAACGAAAATTCAGTGCCATTCACTAAAGTTTTAGTGAAATGTGAGTTGATTACCAAAGTAAATGGTTAATCATTTACAAAGTCATTGATAAGGTGATTAGGAAAAACCTTAAGAATAGCCTCTAGAAGAAGTACTTAACGAAAATTCAGTGTAGGTCGATACATGTGATATGTATTCGGCTGAAGTCGTCAATTGTGACAAGGGTATGGATAATTGATCTAATCACAGGATATGGATTATCGATTCAGTCACAGAGAATTGATGTCGTTCACTAAATTTTTTTGTAGTGAAATGAAGTCACCCTTAATATGTAATTAGTTGGAGCACATATGGTAAAGGGTGCGGTTAGATAAGGTAATGAAAAAAAACGTGTGCACGTAGAGGCTTGTCATGTTTTGACACCGATTTGTAAGAATAGCAGATGCGAGTTGAGTAGTGGAAAGCTCATATTGGTATCAAGGTAAAATACTCAACTTGATCATCACCATTTTGTGTGATTAAGTGGGAGATGTTATTCTAAGGGGTGTGATCACCAAACAGTCCACCCCTTGGAATGACACTCTCTAACATGGTGATGGTTCCCATTAGGAGTAATGTTTAAGGAAGTGTCAAGAGACACAATCTTTTGATTTAGTCAAAAGATTGTGTGTGACTAGTAAAGTGTCAAGAGACACAACTTTTTGATTTAGTCAAAAGGTTGTGTCACTTCTTAAGGATGTGACCTTTGGGTTACTATTGGTTTACCAATGGTTATGCTCTTTGCCAACCGGTGCATGATGACCTATAAATAGGAGCCATTGGTGCACAAATGAATGCACTCAATTTCCTTTGTTTATCACCAACTTGTGGGACAAATACTCTCAAGGGAGTGTCACCATATTGCCAAAATTATGCTTCTATTTGTTCTTCATTATTCAACACATATAACCGAATATAAAACACACATAGATGGAATAAATAACAAAACAACTTACATGAGAGTCAAATTTACAATCATGGCCTGAGCTTCTTCGGTAGATGCAATTGTCACAAAAGTAAATTAGTGTCTACTCTTCCCATTGTTCTACTTTATTATCTGCATACTAAAAATTTCTATGGTAATCAAAATTTTTAATCCATACTACAAAGTTCTCAAACCGATTATTTAAAGTTACATAATTCAAAACCCAATATTCAAATTTGCATAAACATGAAAGAAAGAATAAGAACCTCAATGTCCTTCACAATTCCACATTGGCCAAAGAGGTCCTTCATGGAACAAACACTAATTTTGTTCAAAATCGACCACCTTACACTTATAACTAGTCGGGCTAAAAAAAGTTAAGGGACAAAATAGTAATACCTCTTGAATGGTCCAATGACTAAAAGCAACCCAGTTGGGAACTGCTTCATGAAAACATCTCTTTTTCTCATGAACCTCCTAGCAAGAAATACCAAAATGGGTAGACCTAGATAAAAAATGGGAAAAAACATGTAAGCGCGTAGGAAGCTGGTCCTTGGAACAACACAATGTTTGGTTTGCTCTCCGCATGCCAATCAAGAGGCTTTTTCTTTTTTAGGAACAAAGACATCAGAATTTATGAAAAAAGAGGACAAACAGATCTCTGACTTAGCAAGTCAAGCTTTGACCCACCCACAGAACTTGCCTTCCTCCTGAGTTGTCTGGAACCGGCTGTGCCCAAACTTGGACGATGTATTGATGAACTTGAGCTTAATCTTCTCCATAGCAACCCTAGTCGTCTACTTCAAGAGTGACTGCCTCAAGGTGAACACTTACTTCTTAAGGCCTTCACAACATCCCTTTTTCAAAAGATAGTCCTCCTTCACAACACCATAGTGGGGGAATCGTCCCATTGGAGTAATTTCCTTCTCAGTCTTGTCGAATTCAATCATGGCCAAGTGAGACTCTTGGCCTGTCTTCCCAAGCCTGTAAACTTTCTTGTTCATCTCCGTGCGGTGATGGTAACCAACCAAGAGGCTTGGTGGGTGTCTTGAGCTTGGTGGGCCTACGCTTCCACTTTACACTTCGGCGCCATGGGTTCCTCTCTCTCCCTCTCCCTCTTTCCCCCTCCCTCCCTCCTTCTACGTTAGTGTGTGAAAATGAGAGACTCTGCCTTTCTTGTGTGCAGTTTAAGAGGGAGATTTAAAATTTTACTGAAAATTTGGGAGGAAGGAGGGCGCCAATTTAAAATTTTCAGCCTGATTAAATTTTTTATAATTTTACTCTTTTGGTTATTAACCTATTATTTATGCACACATGGCGTTTTAGTAAGCAAATAATTTAAACAATTTAATTGGACACATGTAATCTTATAATAACTTATATTTTTATTTGATTTAAAAGATAATTTAATAATAATTACTAAATACAAAATTTTATTTTCCAGGATTCTAAACAAATAACAATATCTTGTGACCTACATTAAAATAGTTGTATTGAATACATAATTATAAATAAGGTCGTCATACTATACTATATTAATATTTAGAACTTTTATTTGATTTAAAAGTTAATTTAATCCTCGTCCTCATCCTCTTCATCTTCTTCATCTTCCACTACTTCATCTTTATCTTGTTCTTCATCTTCTATTTGCTATTTTATTTTTTAAAATATAAACAATATAATTTAAAATAAAAATAAAAGTTTAAGTTAATATAATTACTAGTACAAAAGGGTAATAATATAAACGCCGGAAAAAACTTCTATTTTACTGGCATAAGAAATAAGTGCCGACAATAATTTATATTTATTGGTGCATACAAAAATGCCGGAAATGTAAACGCTGGCAAAACTTATTATTTACCGTCACAAAATTAATAAATTAGTGACGATTTTATAAACACCGGAACTATTATATATTGTTGCCGGCATAATAATGTAAACGCCGACAAAACTTCTTATTTATCGGCACAAAAAATAAACGCCGGCAATAATATATATTTACAGGCACATATAAAAATGCCGAAAATATAAACGTCGGTGAATTCGGTTTTTTTTTGTGGTATATATGTTATGTTTTTTCGTTGCCTTTTGCTATGCTTAAGACAATTTGTCTTTTTTTGTAATATGTATTATGTAATACGAAACATCTAGTGAAGTTATTATTATTTATTTTTAATTATGTAGTAAGTAATATGGTATTATAGTTACTAGTTAGTAATAGTAGAAAATTACAAATGACATTAAAATTAAAATGAAATTGACTATTTAAAATGGGTTTAAAAAATTCAGCAAATTTGAATTTGAAATCAATTGAAAAAAAAGGTCAAAAAGATCTTTGATAATGAATTGAGAAAAAAAAACCCCTAAAAAAATGTTGAATTGGGCAAGAATAAAGGCCCAAAAAAGGGCCCAAGAAAAATGGCCCAAACTGACCAAAATGATTGGTAACTAGCAGGAACTGGTCCGGTTGGTTTCACCCCTCTGTACAGGTCGATTTTGTCTGATTTTTAGTGAGAAAACTAATCAGTCAGCCGATCTTAGTTTTGGACCAAATGAAAGCTTCGAGATTGCAGTAATTTATCATAGATTTCAAATTGAAATAAAATAAAAATAAAATTGGAGATAGAGGTTGCAGGTGAAGGAGGACAGCTCGGCAACAACAGTTAGTCCATTAGGCACTCAACTGTGTTGCCATACTCCCTCTCTTCACCTGAGCTTTCTCCAAAAGAATGAAAAATAAGAACACAATAAAATACTATTCTCTACTCCAAACTCTAATTGTCTAATTCCTAATTAACTCTGCCCAACACGGAACCACTTTTCTTGTTGAATGGAGATGCCCTCATCTTTCTCACTTTCTTTTCCGGTGAAATCCCAGATGAATTTTCAGTAGGCTTTAACATATCAAATATGAGCTTCTGGCTCAGCATTTGAGGTTTCTGCTTGTTGCCTACATCTCTGTTCTTTGTTGCTGCAAGGGGCTTCATAGCCTTGGCATTTGCAGCGAGTGGTATCAAAGTGATTATGTCTCTGGGTAAAACCATAAGTTATCCTAGGAATCTTGGTACTTGATGATAGGATTGAAATATAGTAGTTATAAGCTTGAAATCTGTAGCTACAGGTTTGAATCCTTAAGAAGGAAGAACGTTGAAGTTTAAGTATGCAGTTGACCACTATTGTGAAGTAAAGAGAGAGTACAACTCTCTTTAGGAAAGGTAAATGTTGACTTATTGGTTTGTGCATTTCAGGAGGAAAGGACCAATTGTGCGCAGACAACGTTACGACTTATCTCCAAGGTCATGAGATTGGGAGGCTAGGAACCCTCCGTTAGAAGGAGGTCAAGCTATTGCGGAAGCCATATGGCAAATGACCGAGGTAGTAAGACACCAAATGACAAGGGCAGAATATGAGACAGGAGCCGCCTAGAGGCGAAAATCGAGGATGTCCGTTTGAGAAATTTTTGATGTATCGATGCCTAAATTTTATGGGAATAGAAGGAGCCTTGAAAATCCATAGATTTAGATTGAAGTTTCGACATCAGTGGGTGTACCGAGAGTCAGAAAGTCCAATATGCCGAACACTTACTTCAGGGAGAAGCTGGCATATGGTGGGACATGAAGAGACAGCTTTTAGCACAAGAACTGGGTGATATCACTACTCTTGGGAACGTTTTAAGGAAGAATTCGACAATCGTTTCTTCTTGGAAACAACCAAATAACAGAAGGCATTTGAGTTTACAAACTTGACCCAAGGAAGTATGTAATTGGAGCAATATGCAGCTCGTTTCATGGAATTAGGCAAATTCGCCCCACACCTGATTGGCACGGAGAAAATGCAAGGGAGGAAATTCCAAGATGGGTTACAGTCGAGGATTTGAAACCAGATTGCTTGCTTGCAGATTGAGAGCTTTCTGAGACTAGTGAACGTCGCTTCAATAGTAGAGGAGGAGCAACGAAATTTGATTACTCAAGTTCAGAACGATTGTAATAGAGGACTTCCCTACTCACCTGGAAAGAATATAGGAAAAAAGAAGGCCCCTTACACTCTGGATAAAGGGAAAGGAAAGATGGCTAGAAACATGGTGCCTGTGACGCCACCACCCTGTTGTAGTTGCGGACGAAAGCATAGTGGTGAATGTCGGTTCGCCACCGGTGCATGTTTTGGATGTGGTCAAATTGACCATATGATTCGAGACTGTCCACATCATGAGTTCTTTAGAAACTCATATCAATTATGATGACTATTTTACTTTTATGCAAGAAGTATTGGGATCTTATGTTTCGGTACCATGATTAACATTTCCTTTAAATGGACTTAAGTTGACTTTCTGCTGCGATATATTGCATACTGTTAGCTATCAATAGGTGCATTGCATCTTATCTGTCGTGTAAGAGGGGCAGGTAACCTTGGTGTTGCATGTCCCGGCGTTTCAGTTTCCGTCAAATCCCCAAGTAGGGGTTGGGGGCGCCACATTATCCGTAATGTACGAGGGGTGTGTAGCCTTGCGTTACATGTCCCGGCGTTTCAGTCACCGTCTAATACCAAGCTGGGGCTGAGGGTGCCACATATTATGAAAATCATAAGTTTGGGGTGTAAAAAGTCAACTCGTCGACTGTGTGGTTAACAAGAAAAGGCCGATGAGAGTCATCCACAAAGGCAGTCGAAAATGTATGGAATATTTCCATATAAAAAAAGAAAAAGAAAAAAAAGAAGTAGAAAAATTCGACCTGCAGAATAGAGGGGTAAAGAGAGAGATACTTGAAAGTGCAATAAAGAGAGGTATGTTGAGAGATTTATAATAATTGAGAAGAGATGTTTGTGTTAGAAGTGGGAATGCTCTATTTATTCTGTTGATATTCAAACTTAAGTTCTCTTGTTTTATTTGAGTCCTACATTTTCTTTGTAGCCCTCACCCTAACCTTACATTATAAGCTTAATAAAGAACTATTGATCCTTGGTAATAGTTTTTGTTCTACATTAGTGGAGAGTGATTTGAAAAGCAAGCCTATGGAGTGTTTAGAGATCCATTATTTATTTACTTGTTTGCATAAAACTATCCAAGGAGCTAATGATGAAGTGAGAGGTATGCATGAAGGTAGGAATGGATAATGCGGTGGAATTGAGTTTTGAATTAACTTTTGGACCTGATTGATCTTGAATGATTCCTTTAAATTATAGACTTTTGACAATCTTTGAGGCAATAAATTTTATAAATCAAACCAATGCTTGTTTTAATCGTCTTTCTTTTCTTCTTTGCTCGAGGGCGAGCAAAGTTTAAGTTTGGGGTGTTTGATAAGTGTTATAGTTTATGTGATCTTTATCACTCTTTTATTTATGAAAAGTGTCATTTTCCCTTCAATACTCTTGATTTTATTTATTTTTATATATATATTTTCATTTTCTTGAATTTGAAGGAATGTGAAGATTTAGTGCAAAAGGAGAGCATTTTGGTACAGAAGAAGATACTATGGATGTAGATTGATGAGAGGCAATGAGATCTGAAGAGAGCCGATGAGATTTGGGTAAGGAGCCTCGTCCCGTGGGAAGCAAAGAGATTTCTCTCGCCCAAAGGTGAGAAGCCTTACCACCGTAGGCGAGGAGACTTGACTAGAAGGCGGGACCAGAAGGCGCGAAGACTTGGCGACAAGGCTTTAGGCGGTTAGATTGGGCGACTAGTCTAAAACGACCAACTTAAAAGATCAACCTAAACGACATCGTGAGCAACAATTAGAAAAGGCGAGAAGAGTCTTTCATCTCGGTCGGGAGTCTTTGCACTCTGTAGGAGAGGAGAGGGCCGTGTGGTCTTTTTCCAGTTATATTCAGCACACAAGGCATCTACCCGGTGGGATAATTCTTTCCAATCGGGATCAATCTGCTGTTGATCACCAAATCTGAGTTTCGAGTTTCGCAATCAATCTGTTGGCGACCAAATCCTCCCAAGCTCTGCAATTCAAGCTGCATGTCACTGAATCTTCCATTTTAGATAATCCCGTTACTCTTAGGATAATTTCTTTTATGTTAACATTTATCTTTAGAAACTATTTTCTAGATCTTTAGGCTAGATTGTAGCCACAATTATCTTGTTTCCATATTTTAATTTCGACATCTATTTAATCTCGACTTGTGGGATGAATAGGTGTTGGTTTTGAGTTTGAGTCTGAATCTGAGTTTAGAGTTCTAAACTTTATTTTTCAAGTGTTCTTTCGAGAAGGCGGAATTGGAGGGCAGATGTGAGAGCAGCATGTTTCATCAACCGACTTCAACAAAGAACACCAGTTTTATTCTTTTTCTTTTCAATTTCATTATGAACTAATTTTATTTTCTAGAGTTTTGATGTAACCTAGCATTGAACACACATTTTATACTCCAAGTTATTTTATTTTCAATTTTTCCATGATTGAGTGTTTATTCCTTGTTCTTAATGCTTACAATTTTCTACCTAATTATTGTTTGATCTTTTGGATTGCAATGAGACCAAGAGGTAATTTGTATGCCAAATACGGATACACCCCCATGAGCTTTGGCAATGTTGTTATTAAATCTCTAAAATTAAACATCATTAGTTGAGCAAAAGTAGAGATACTTTTTCGCAACTAGTGTGATTTTTAAGAAAAATCTAAAGAACTTAATGAGTCTCCAATTAGTTAAATTCACATAAAGATATGGAGTTATTAGTTGGAGATAATTTTGGTATTGTTCTAGAGAAAATATTGAATAATTAAAGAATTTTTATCATCAACTTAGAATAATTAGAATTCTATAACAAGGAAGAATAAATTGTGTGAGATTTGCTAGGTAAAGTCAAACGCTCTAAATCTATTCTTATTATCTTTAAAATCTGAATTTTAGGATTTGTTTGTTTTTGCAGATGAGATGTGATAAGATGAGATGAGTTGAGATTAAAATTAAAAAGTTGAATAAAATACTATTGGAATATAATTTTTAATAATTTTTGTTTTAAGATTTTAAAAAGTTAAATTACTTTTTTTATTTTGTATTGGAATTTGAGAAACTTGTAATGATTAGATGAGATGAGATGAGCTGAGAAGTTTCCTAAAAACAAACGGGGCATTAATGTTATTTTCTTCAGTTTAATTTAGATAAACCATTCTTCAAATTTCTGTTTTCCGAATAGTAATTAATTTAATCAGTATAATTATTCCATGTGAGTTCGATATCCGTTTTCTTTAAAATACTTTACTGCTTGTTACGATTCTGTGCACTTGCAGATATATTTTTATGCGAACAATTGTTCATATTTCAGTAGACATGCATTTCGCATAATGCATTTACTACGCGTGTGTATCACAATTTTTTTTTCCTCAAGAACATTACCTATTCATTGATAATAAAGGTCGCAGTACAGATATATAAACTTTTATACAGATGAGGTTGGAGGATCTTTTCCACTGTGAAAATCCAGTAAACACGGTGGAATTTTAATAAGGGGTATGCTTCCAGTTACATTGTTGGAGGCTGGCCATTACGCATTTGCATGTGCATATCGATTTTGACATCGATGTATTTTAACCATTTTTCAGGATTCAAAATTGTTCAGCATTAGTCTTGTGTCTCTAATGATGCCTTCTACAATCCAGTCTTGTCTTTCTTTTGATTCCTTCAAATATGTTATTGTTCTTTGAGAGTCTCCTTTAATTATGATATTCTTTAGTTGCTTACATTGAGTTTCTTTCACTCCAATGAATCCTTCCATTGCTTCTCCTTGATTTGGGTTGCAGCTTTTGGAGTGGACTGCTACTACAAAAGAGATGTCTTTGTTATGTGATCTGCCTATTGCGACTAAGGTGCTACCACTTGCTCTCACTGCTACATCATATGCTATGGACATTTCTTTGGAGGAGGGGGGACCCAATTGATGTTTTGGTTTCGCTCTTTCCATTCCCATGCACTACTGTGATCCCTATAGGACTGACTTGTGCTACAAATTGACCTATAGATAGACTTTTGGAAGTGTGAACAATTTGGTTTCTGTAAAACCAGAGATTGTCCATGGTCACAACAACAAATAATTGAAATTTGTGAGAATCAACTTCGACAATTTGGAGGTTGACTTCAGGATCTAAGATGCACATAATCCAATAATTAATATCTTGTCCTTCAATAGAGGGGATGTTGAGGGGCCAAAGGGATTGTCTCCACAAAACTCTAGAATATGGGCAATCAAGACATAGACGAGAGGCAGATTCTTCAGCCGAGTTATAGATGGGGCAAACCACTTTTTCTTCCTAAAGAGAAAAGTAGTTTTTCAACAGAGATTTGGTTGGAAGGATATTGTTAAAAACTTTCCATATGAAAAGTTTTAAGTCTGTCTTGAATTTTCAAAGTCCAAATTCTTTTCCAGACAAGCGAAGGGGTGTTGCTTTTGGCTCGATTTACTAAAGCTGCATAAATAGATTTTTAACAGAAAAGTTTCTAGAAGGATGATGCATCCTGCATTTGAGGCTGCCTCTTATTGTGTAGAAATTGTGACATCCCAGAATTTTATGAGGAACCCCGTTCATAATTTGTATGGATGATAATTTGTTTATGGATTTTTGGCTAGGTATTGGAAGATTTCATTAGGCCATCTTCTATTTTTATTTTTGGATTTGGATCTTGGAGTGTGAAGTTAGAGAACCCACAAGAGGAAAATAGAAGAAAAGACCCAAAAAAGGCCGATGGAATCCTGTCCTTAAGGATTTTGACCTTGGAAGGCCCAAGTTGACCTTTTGAGTAAGGAGGAGGCGCCACATGGCATTGGGAATGAGTTTTTGGTCTTTTTGGAAAAAGGACTAAAGTGATACTTGTCAACCATGCATTAGATCCTTGGATGAAAAAGTAGAAGAAGTAAAAAGGATTTAGGGTTTCGGTTGGGAGGTGTTAGGCGCCACTTTTTCAAGACACAAGTCTCTAAATGGGACACATGTCAAACAAAGGATAAAAGTGACTTTTAGAATTCCAAGATGCGTCATAATTGGGAAGATTAAAAACACATTTTTAGAAGGCTTTTTGTAAGGGATATTAAGCATGTAGTCGACGACAACAAAAGGGAGAGAGGAAGAGATTCAAAAAGTGACCTTGGGAATGAACAAAAAGTCACCTCAGGTGACATGGCCATTTCAGCACCCAAGAACACACACACACCCTTATGCCACATGTTACTCATGCATTGGAGAAATATCTTGAACTATTAGGGTTTTGAGAAAATTACCTTTTGACCATCTAGTTTGCATTGAAGAAAGACAAGAGAAGAGGGCAAGATGGGGAAATGGAAGAAAGAGGGTTTTGGTTGAGAAGGAAGAAGGGCACACGCACAAGCTAGCCAATCACCACCATTCTTACCACCATTTTCGAATATTACCAAGATTTCTTCTTCAATATTTTGAGTAGGAGCATAGCACCCGAAGATAAGAATCTCATCACCATTTCATGATGAACACGCACGGCCAAGTGAAGAACTCATCTCTTCATTTTCGGTTTTAGGGTTTTCTAACACAAACACACACTTTCACTCTAGAAACTAGAGTTTTCTCTTCAAGGAAGATGGAACCCAAAATTTTCTTGATGTTTTAAACACATGAACATGTGATCTAGGGTAGTGCAAAGTTCGGTTTTTGGCTTATAAGGAAAACTAGGGCTTGAACCTCCAAGGGTTTCGGCTCTAGGGTTTTTAGCATGAGAAAATGGTTTTGAAAATCCTAAGACACTCACACTCACTCATATTTCCAAAATTAGGACTTGTTTGATGATTTCTAATATGCTATGTTACATTTTCAGATTTTGTTGCTAATATTATCGTTGGATTTTGTAAGTAAACTTTCAACCTACTCTTGATATTATTTGTATATACTATTGAACTTTGGTTTGATTGGTTGCTTGAGTATTACTATTTTATTTCTTGTATGTAATCGGCCTATGTAATGTTATGAATATGTTGCATGATTAAGAAAGATTTCGAATATGGTACTTACGAGTTTTGGTGTTAACTTGTATATTGGTTTTGCAAGTTCGTTTGGATGTAAGATTAAATGGGAGCATGTGTTTATGAGTTGGGATGATGAAAATGCACTTTTTGGAAGGCCTAGATGAAATGGCCAAGACCCCTTTTTGGGTTATCAAAATCTGTTTTGATGCTTTAAGGGATGAATCGAATAGGTTGGCATGAATTCATCATTGTTTGCATATTCTAATATTTTCGAGTATGTTGCAAGATGCATGCTATTGTTTAAGTTATGTAATTCGGCTTTTGCATGTTGCATGCATAAGATTAGTGGTTCATCATGAGTCCATGTCACATGCATTTTGGTCCATGATTTTTAAAGATTGAGTCAGATATATTTTATCATGACCCCAAATGCTAGGACTGAGAAATGCCTTAGTGGAACTCCTTGTCCACTCTGGAGTGTTTAAAGTCGAGTGGAGACCCTTGGGTTGATGAAGTACAATCGACGCGCCTCGAATGGTTCCTATATACCGAAGCGAGGTTGTACCTAAAGCTAGTGGGTGCAATACAGTGAAGGCAAAATAAGTGAATTGCTGTACAGAATTGTTTATGACGTAGTCACCTCGATCAAAGAGATCGTTGGTTGATGTGGTAACTAGCGGAGAACACACGATGCATATGGGAACCGTGAGGTATCCAAACATGTAAATTATATAATATGAACAAGGCATTTGAGCTCTATGATATGATATGATATGTTATGATATGCCATCATATGATTTGTTATGTCATGCCATGATATGAATGAGATGATATGAAATGATGTGATATGATCACAATATGACATGTTATGAAATGACATGATATGTTATGATAAGAAATGGAATCATATGTTATGATACGAACAAGAACGCTCAAATGATATGAACATGTGTTAAGAGTTTAAAAGATGAAAAGTTGTTTTACAAGAAAGTCTATGTTGTATATGTCAAAGTTTTACGTCAAAGTACATGTCTATGTATTCATTTGTGCTTTGCTTTTATATACTTGCAATATCTGTGGTATGTTGAGTGTTTACTTGTTGAGATTTCTCGAAATCTCATCCTGATAGTTTCCACTACCATTCCCCTCCCAGAATGGTAAAAGTTGTAACAGGTGTAGGAAACCCCGATGGAGAAGCGCAAGAGACCGGTTCCCAAGATATTCTAGGAGGCCCCGAATAGCCCTAAGGATCCCTCGGAGCCATCCGTTGTAGTTAGATTGGAGGCAGTCGACCAGTTCTTAGCAGAGATAATGAAGCTGTTTGAGGAATTGAGGAGGATTATGCATCAAGGAAGGGCCAAGTAGGATCGGCCCCATGATGACCTAAGAAAATTACTTTTGTGGATATGACTATATTTTGGATGTGGTCCCATGTTTTGGGAGTATTTTGAAAACTTAACTCTTTTGATGGTGCAATCACTTAGTAAAAAGCTTTTGGGATATTTGCACTAATTGGTACTATTTGCATAAAAATATATCTGCAAGTGTACATAATCGTAATAAGTAATAAAGTATTTTAAAGAAAACGGTTATCAAACCCACATGGAATAATTATTCTATTGAGTATTGAAATTAACTAAATTAATTACTATTTGGAAAACTGAAATTTGAAGAATGATTTATCTAAATTAACTTGAAGAAAAGAACATTAAAATTAAGATTTAAAAAAAATAAGAATAGATCTAGACCATTTGACTTCACCTAGCAAATCCCACACAATTTATTCTTCCTTATTATAGAATCCCAATAATTTCAAGTTGATGATAAAAATCCATTAACTATTCAATATTTTCTCTCGAACAATACCAAAAATATCTCTAACTAATAACTCCATATCTCTATGTGAATTTAACTAATTGGAGACTCATTAGGTTCTTTGAATTTTTCTTGAAAATCATACTAGTTGCGGTAAAGCATCTCTGCTTTCGCTCAACTAATGGCATTTAATCTTAGAGTTTTAATCACAAATCACCACTTGGTCTCACTGCAATCCAAAAGATCAAACAATAGTTAGCTAGAAAATTGTAAGTATTAAGAACAAGGAATAAACACTCAATTGGAGTTAGTTGATGAAGCATGCGGCTCTCACCTCTGCTTCCCCAGATCTACCTCCTTGAAAGACACTCAAATAATATACTCTGAACAATCGAAACCTAAGCTCACACTCTCTAAAACTCAAAACTAAAATCTTAAAAGTCAAAGACCCCTTATTCATTCCACAAGACGAGATTAAATAGATGTCAAAACTCAAATCCGAAAATAAAATAAATGTGGCCACAATCTAGCCTAAAAATCTAGAAAATAGTTTCTAAAGATAGATGTTAACATAAAAGGAAATTATCCCAAGAATATCAGAATTATCTAAAATGGAAGATTCAGTGATATGCGGCTTGATTTGCAGAGTTCGGGAGGATTTGGTCGCCGATAGATTGATTGCGAAACTCGAATTTGGTAGTCAGCAGAAGATTGATCCTGCTCAGGAGGAATTATCCCTCCGAGTAGATGCCGTGTGCGCTGAATATAACTGGTGGGAAGGTCACAAATGAACTAGCGTGGAGGTCACATAGACCACACGGCCCTTTAGCCTACTGAGTGGAAAGACTCCCGATCGAGATGAGAGACTCATCTCACATTTTCTAGTTGTTGCCCACGATATCGTTTAGGTTAGTATCTTAAGTTGGTCGTTTAGACTAGTCGCCCAATTTAACTGCCTAGAGCCTTGTCGCCAAGTGCCTTCTAGTTGCAAGTCTCCTCACCTACCAAGAGGCAAGTCTTCTCATACCCACGAGACAAGGCTCCTTGCCCAAATCTCATCGGCTGTCTTCAAATCTCGCTACCTCTCATCGGTCTAGATTCGTAATCTCTTCATTTGTACCAAAGTGCTCTCATTTTGGACTAAATCTTCTCATACCTACAAATTCAAGAAAATAAATAAAAATGTATAGAAATAAAATAAAATCAATAGTATTGAAGGAAAAATGACATTTTTTATAAATAAAAGAGTGATAAAAATCATATAAAAATAACACTTATCAGGTTCCATGTGTATTATTATTTTTCCACTGTGCTCAAGTAGATAGAAAAGAATTTTTCCGCTAAGATTTTTATTGCATACTGCTAGATTATTAGATGCATTGCATCTTAACTGTAATGTACAGGAGTAGCTTTGTGTTATATGTCCTGACGTTCAGTCAACGTCAAATCCCAAACGTGGGCTAGGGGTGTCCATAGAAATGAAGTTAGGCAAGAGGTATTTTCTCTATTTATCGAGCAGTGTCAATCCAAGCTTTGGTATTAGCTCCATTGTTAATCTGCATGCATAAACCAGAGGGTAAAAAGTCCCTCTATTTAAGCAGGCCCTTTCAAAAGGTGGAATCAGTTGGTTTCCCAAGTATTGACAACCAAGAATCTTGTTTCACATACTTCTCAATAACAAGGGACTTCCACATGCTAGAACCGTTATTGAGAAGATTCCAACCCATTTTGTGAAGTAGGGCTTTATTAAAGTCATTTGTGAGTCTTATCCCTAGTCCTCCTATGGATTTGGGTTTGCATATGGACTTCCAAGACTTTGAGTGAAGTTATGGGATTTTTTTGGATCAAACCCCCACCAGAATCTCATAAAAACTTGATCAATGTTCTTAGAGATGGTATTAGGAATCATAATGCTTGACATCCAATATGTTGGGATGGAGCTGGCCACTGACTTGATTAGAGTTATTCTACTAGCCTGAGATAAAAGTTTCAGTTTCCAACCAGAGAGCTTCTTTTGGATTTTCTCCAAACTTTCATTTAGTGAGGCCTATTATTTCTTTCAAAGCTTAAGGGAGCCCCAAGTATTTGATTATGGAAGAAGGTATTTTGAAGTCAAGAGTTTTTTTGATGGATTTGATATCTAAAGTTGAGGAATTTTTGCTGAATTGAATGGAATATTTATTTCTGTTGATCCTTTGGCCAGACTAGGATTAATATTTGTCTAGACATCTGAGGAAGGAGTTTGCATTTTGGGTAAAGGCTTTACTAAAGAGTATCAAATCATCTGCAAAAAGTAGATGGGTTATGAGGGTCCACTCCTACTAATGCTGATGCCCTAGATGTTACCCTCACTCTCTTCTCTGATAGTAAGCCTAGATAAACACTTCACTTCCAAAGCTGAATAAAATGGGGGAGAAAGGATCTCCTTCCCTTAGCCCTCTAGAGACTCTTTTTTTTTTTTTTTTTAATAATTTTTTTAAAGAAGAGAACGGCATCCCAAGTATATTGATTGCAAACCGTGATTACAAAAAATTGACACCTGGGTGTTACAAATAATCAAAACATCCAAACCTAGGCATCAAAAGAACTAGTAACCATAAAACCACAATACAATCTATTCCAAAATGACAACTACAAAGCAACAATAAACATAAACAACCTGCAAAACATAAACCCGGTAAAGGCCAAATGGTTAGGATTCTCTCCTCAGTAGTAGCTGAGTTCCCATCCAATTTTAAAATTTAAACCAGTCGTCTTTTTGTCTCTCGGATCTGGGAAAGAAAGCCAAGGTTAAAACATAAAGGATATCGAAAGCGGAAAGAGCAGGAACAAAGCAGAGAAGAACCCAGGGGAAGCCAAAGATGATGAGGCCTTTCAAAGGAAGAGACAATTCCTCCTCCCCCGACTCGCCACAACCATTCTCTCCATCTCTCTCTACGGTGCCGCAGGTGAGCGGCCCGACAAGACCGATCAAACTCGTCTACTGCGACGAGAAGGGGAAGTTTCGGATGGATCTCGAAGTAGTAGCCGCGCTCCAGCTCCTCAAGGGACCCCTCGATGTCTTTTCCGTCTGCGGTTGTGCTCGCCAGGGCAAGAGCTTTGTTTTGGACCAGGTGTCTTTTCTTTTTAGCTGTTGTGGAATTTAGGGCTTTTGGATTTTAGTCTTGCTTGATATGTGCTTTGTTTTCATTTGTCAATTGAGGAGGTTTCTTGGATGGATTTAGTACTTGTGCTTGGTGTGACTGCTTGAGAAGCAATTTTCATAAGCATTTGAAAGGGCATTGCCTCTCTAGGGATGTTGAGACTTGCATTTCAAAGCAAGGGATTACAACATCCTAATTTGATAATGCTCTTGTTAGTTATCATTTCCAACAAGTACTTTCAATGGGAAAGAGTAACGTTGCATCAGGAATGTAAAAGTTCTAGGAGGAGAAGATTACTATATTGCTCTATAGCTTCTAGTGAACTTGTAGAGTCGAATGTTGTTATAATTTATATTATACGGCCACCATGCAGCCAAAGGCTTACTTAGGACTGTTCATCCGGGCCAGGTTTTTTCTTGGCCCGGTCCGGAACCCGGAAAACCGGATTTCAGTTTTTAAAACCCGGACCAATCCGGTCCGGATACAGATTTAAAACCTGGGTAGCAGGTTTTGAATCCGGTACCCAGGTCTTCAAAAAAAAAAAAAAAAATCACCTAATTGAATAATTTAAGAAGAATAAAACAAAAAAAATTAAAAAAAAATGTAATGTATAATATATAAGAATGATAAATAACAAAGCTCAATTATCAAATTCCCAATTCATCTTTTTGTTTTGTCTATTAGTTGAATGGTCGTTGAAGCCATATGGCAAATCAACTAAACCATGAATATCGATTTTTTTTTTCAATTTAAAAGGAAATAGGGAATATTACGTTACTCATGTGGTATTTAACGTTGTCTATAAATAATTTTCGGATAGTATATATGTCTATCTCTCTGCATTGAATTAATTGATCAAAACATACGAGAAAATCTCAATCAACAGTGAACAAAAGTCGTTATATTAGCATAATTCAGACTAAAATGGGTCTAAAAATTATTTTAAAAGTGAAATTCATAAAAATATCTCCCAAAAATAAATTCACAAAATACGTAATTTAATGTAAATGTACTTTTATAGTATCTTTTTATTGACTCGATGCAAATTTCATAAAATATGAATGAAACAAATTCAACAGTGAAGCTAGTAAATATAAATAGGCCAAGAGAATCAATTTAATTGTGGGTAGTTTCGACCCTAGCTTGATCTTTTTTGGAACGTGCTCAGATTTTGACTTTGCCCATGTGCTGCTATTCATGCAGGCCATTTGACAACTTGGATTACAGTTGGCCTAGTATAAGGGGAAAGGACTTCACTTTTTTTTTTTTTTTTGAAAATAATACCTCATTCTTTCATTCATTCATAGAACATTGTCTACAAAACCTTCCATGTCTTTCTGCAAACAGGAAGAAATACAAGATGGTACCTCTTCTATTCATACTTGCTCTACATTTGATCTTAAAGCTAACTTAGCCAAACTATGTGCTACTGCATTTGTATTTCTGTGAGTATATCGAACAGCCCAATTGGACCACTCAGATAAAAAAGACTTTGAATCTTCAATGATACTGCCAAAGCATGATAAATCTTCATCTGGGCTATAAACAGTTTTAACAATGTTTTGAGCATCTCCTTCGAATATCACTTTGTTGAGTCCCAAGTCTCTGCAAAGTTCCATGACTTTTCTGAGGGCAAAACCTTCTGCTATTACTGGTTGATCCACATTACCTCTGATTCCACAGTATGCTACTGTGACTTCCCCATTTTCATCTCTAATAATGACACCTATCCCCATTTTCCTGTGTTTGACATTACAAGCTGCATCCCAGTTAGCTTTAAAGCTATTTGCTCTTGGAGGTGACCATTTCTGGATGACTTCTACTCTATTGTCCCCTCCTCTACTTGAATTTGCTATCCCCTCCTCTGCTAAGTGGTGTTCTTCTAGAGAATCTCTTGCAGATCTGATAATACTACTCGGATTAAGAAATTTGTTTTCAAAAATAAAGCTGTTTCTTCTCATCCACAGGCCCCTCATGATGACTGCAACTTCAGCTAGTTCAATTTTGTTAAGCTTCCCTTCCAAATCTTCCCAAAGCTTTAGCAGATCAGTCTCCATAGCACCCCATTTCTGAGTTGCTCTGTGAGACTCAGCCCACACATCTCTAGCTGCGGGGCAATGCCAGAGAACATGCATGACTGTCTCCTCTTCTTTCAATCAGATGGGGCATAAAGGGTTCTCAATAACTTTTTTTGTAAAAAGGTTTACTCTAGTAGCAAGAAGATTATTTCCTGCCTTCCACATGAATAGCTTCACCTTACTAGGAACTTTCATTTCCCATATGAACTTCCACCTGCAATCCATCTCAGCCTCCCTTGAAGACTCTCCCACCATAGCCTTCTTTCTATTTTCTTCCAAAAAGTATGCACTTTTGACTGAAAAAACACCTTTTCTCGAGGGACCCCATATTAGCTTGTCCTCAACACCCCCAGTACTCATGGGGATGCTGCAAATATGATCAGCTTCTTCTTTATTGAAAATAGATCTGATAAGGCCTTCATTCCAATCCTTTGAAACATCATCAATCAGTTCTCTAACTTTTGAATTTGCATCCAGAATCGAGATGGGGGATTGGACATAAAAGGTAGAGGGGGAAAGCAACCACTTTTGACCCCATATGTTGATTTTTGCACCATCCCCAACTTTCCACCTCAGCCCCTCCTTTAGCAGCCCCAAAGAATTCCAAACACTCCTCCAAATTAGAGAATGGGCATTTTCCAATTTAGCTTCAGTGATGGAAGTGTTCTTGAAGTATTTCTCTTTGAATATCTTAGCAACCAAAGAGTGAGGGCTTTGTAACAACCTCCAAGCCTGTTTAGCAAGGAGTGCTAAATTGAAACTAGCCAAATCTCTAAATCCCAAACCTCCCTTGCCCTTAGATATCCCCATTTTTTCCCAGCTCCTCCAATGGATCCCATTTCCCCACCAGAATTTGGACAACATGATATTGATCTCCTTACAAAGCTTTTTGGGAAGCTTAAAAACACTCGTTGTGTAAGAGGGAATTGTTTGAAAAACTGCCTTGATCAACACCTCCTTCCCTGCCCCCGACAGAAAACAATTCTTCCAACTGTTGATCTTCTGCCAAACCCTCTCATTGAGACCTCTAAAAGTGTTATACTTTGATTTACCAACCATGGTTGGTAAACCAAGGTATTTTTCATAGCTGCCTTGAACCATGGACCCCCCTTCTCTTAGAATATGATCCCTTTCTGCCACAAGAGTATTTGAGCTAAAAAAAACTGATGTCTTCTCTTTATTCAGAAATTGGCCAGAAGCTCTTTCATACCTCAACATCAACTCTTGTAATCTCTTCCATTCCTCAACACAAGCCCTCCCAAATAAAATATACTCATCTGCAAATAACAGATGATTTACTCTACTTCCTCCTCTCACAACTGTAACCCCTTTGGTATTCCCAATTAGATCTAAATGATTAAGCAAAGAGCTAAGCCCTTCTGCACACAAAATGAATAGATAAGGGGATAGGGGATCCCCTTGTCTCAAACCCCTTGAAGGATGAATTATTGACCCTGACTTTCCATTGACTAACACGGAGTAGGAAACTGATGTTATACAGCTCATGACAAGCTCTATCCAAGCATCACAGAAGCCAAGTTTTCTCATTACTGCTTTCACAAATGGCCACTCTATCCTATCATAAGTTTTTGACATATCAAGCTTAATAGCCATGTTTCCTTTCTTACCCTTCTTCCCCACCTTCATGGTATGCAAAACCTCATAGGCAATCATGATATTGTCAGTAATAATTCTGCCAGGGATGAAGGCACTTTGATTGCTTGAGATGATCTTTGTCAGAACTCCTTTGAATCTGTTAACTAGCACTTTGGAAATAATTATATAAAAAACGTTACAAAGGCTAATGGGCCTATACTCAGTTACTACATTTGGGTCCTTTTTCTTGGGGATTAGAGCAATAAATGTAAAATTGACAGAATGGAAAGGAATGATACCATTGAGATGGTTAAGCACAACTGCACACACCTCATCTCCAATTGTTTCCCAATGGTTTTGATAGAAGCAAGCTCCAAAACCATCAGGGCCTGGTGACTTTAGAGGTGCCATACTATTAATTGCTTCTTCAATCTCCCCCATGCTAAATGGTCTGAGCAGTTTGTCATTTGCCTCCCTTGTTACTCGAGGTTCTAAGTGTTTTAAACAGTCTTCCATCTCTTCTGACTAGGCTGAGTTGAACTGAACAAGCTCTCAAAATATCCCTTGAAAGCTCCCTCAATGCCCTCTTGGTCTCTACAGATTCTCCCTAACCCATCTTCAATTTGTTTAATTGTGTTCTTTTGCCTCCTTTGGTTAGCACAAGTGATTAAGTGAAATAATTATAGTAAGTAAGTCTTTAAGTTAAGAATTTTGACCTGAAAATCACTACAAATGCTCACTTACACATCAATTTTTACTTAAAGGGACAATCCAAAGTCAAAAGGCAAAGAAAGGGGGTAATATGGTCATTTCGCACTACACTTAGGATATTCACAAATTTTCTATTGCTCGAAACCTAACACTCTCTCTCTTTGCATTGTGCTTACAGATTCTACACTCTAGGAACGGGATGGAATTGGAGAGGATTCAGTTGAAGGCGCGGCAAAGGATGGAAGGGATGAGAATAAAAGGCAAAGAAAGGGGAGTCAGAAGGGTCGTGGTTTTTGGGTACGAAAGAAAAAAGAGAAAAAGGGGCTTAGGGTTTATTCCGTTCTTGAGTTTTTTTTTAGGGATGTTTTTCATTTTTGTTTTGGTTGAACTTGGGAATCCTGAGATGAAGGGGGAGTAATCTCTGAACCCTAAGTCAAGGGAAACCATCGAGCAGTGTTTATTTTTAAGGGTTCCTGTTCCTAGATTGTGGCGATTTGTTTCCTTTCATTAAGTTGTTATCATTCCCAAATCAAGTCCAGGATTGGAGTTCTTTTCATATTTTTTTGATCTTTCGTTGATTGAAAGCACGTTGGATACTTAAAAAGTGAAAACTCCAATTCTCTGCATGTGTTAACCGAAACTGGAATGATATAAATTTATTGAGAATATCCTTATTATTTCTCTTGCTGTGCGTACATTTTTATCCATTATCCAAATGTTTACCCCATACTGAATTAACATTTGTAGAAGGTAATGGGATTGTGAAATTCTTTAGATTATTCACTGTGAGAGGGTTCCCTGAGACTTAGGTTTATTTTCTTTAGATAATCAAAGTTCTTTTCTCATCCACATTAATCTGCTTGAGTCCGTTGATACAAGTTTTATTTTAGTTTCATTAGTAATTGGATTTGATAGAAGAGTAGGCCAATCCTACTTCACTCCTATTAAATCTTTGGGCCACTGGGAAGAGAACAACTCTATTAAAGAACTGCCCCTTGGTCAAACACAGTGTATAAGAGGGTATTCTTTGATAGATACATTTTCCAATTCTTTTCTTTTCAGTCTTGAAGCATAAGTTGTCTTAATCCCTGTGAAATCGACCTTGGGACCTTCACTACACATCAACACAACACCTCTTGCACTTGGGAGGTAATAAAATTGGAGAACCAACAAGCATGTAAATACTTTGTGTTTCTGTCTCCCTTTGCATACCAATTCCTTTTAGCCGTTTGTTTCCACTTAATGTCCTCCTTCTCAAGCAAAGTTCCAATTTCTTTCTGTAACTTCTTTATTTCAGCTGCATTAAGGCTACACTCTTCATCTTGTAACCTTTTCAGTGCCTCAGTTTTTTCCTTTATTTCTTTATTCCTATCCACTTTAAACTGCTTATTCCATCTCAGCAGTGCCCCTTTACACCTCTTTAAATGTTCTGTTATTGACATTTGTGAACCTCTCATTCCTTCATTAATCCTCCATGCCTCTTGGATTACTTCCTCACAACCCTCCTCCTTATTCCAGCTTGCTTCATATCTAAATATTCTACCACCCTTCCTTGTGAATTGTGAATCTGTCCCTTCTGATCATAGTCAATAGGATTGGCCTGTAATCAGAACTCTTGCCTGTTAACACTTCCACCAAGTATTCCTTAAACAACTGGATCCAGGATGGGTTTGCTACTACCCTGTCAAGCCTTTCTTTCATGATTGAAGCATCCTCATGTCTGTTGCTCCATGTGAACTTGCTTCTCACCCACTTTAAGTCTGTCAAGGTTCCCTTTTCACATGCATCAAATAGCAGCAAACCTCCAACAATTCATTCAAGGGCAGACTACCATCAACAATCAGACTTCTCAGGCTATCAATGATATTAGAGGATCTTTGACAAGGTTGACCACAACCTTGAGCACCCAGGAGAAGGGAAAGTTCCCTGCTCAGTCATAGCCTTACCCTTAGGGGCAGGTTCATCAAGTATCAGAGGCAGTGGAGACATCCAACATTAAACCAGTAAAAGCTGTGACAACCTTGAGAAGTGGACGAATTCTGGTAAATCCCACCCCTGACCCAGCCATCACTGGTAAGGACTCTAAACCTGTGCATGTTGAACCTGAGGTGAATAACTGGCAACCACCTACACCATTTCCCACAAGACTAACCCCTGTGCACAAAGATAAGAATCATGCTGAAATTTTTGAAGTTTTTAAGCAAGTGAGAATAAATACTACATTGTTAGATGCTATTCAACAAATTCTCACTTATGCAAAATTTCTTAAAGACCTGTGCACCATTAAGAGGAAATTGAATGTGAAAAAAAAGGCCTTCCTCACTGAACAAGTCAGTGCAATCATACAAAGCAACACCCCTCCCAAGTATAAGGACCCAGGTTCACCCACTATTGCTTGCATGATTGGAAATTCAAAAATTGGGCATGTTACTTGATTTGGGGTCTAGTGTAAATATGTTACCCTACTGTGTTTATGAAAAACTTGGCTTAGGGGAGTTGAAATCTACCTCTATTACCCTACAGCTAGCTGACAGGTCAATTAAAATACCTAGAGGGGTAGTGGAGGATGTTTTAGTGCAGGTTGATAAGTTTTATTACCCAGTAGATTTTGTTGTTCTTGACATGAAAATATCAACAAACTCTCTGTTTCAAGCACCTGTAATTTTGGGAAGACCTTTTCTGGCCACTTCTAATGCTCTGATAAATTGTAGAAATGGTGTGCTTAAACTAAGTTTTGGGAACATGACCTTGGAACTAAATATTTTTAATATATGCAGGCAACCCCAAGAAGTGGAAGAAGCACAGGAAGTGAACTTGTTGGACAACATTATTTCAGAGATTTGTCCATTGACTAATCAACACATTGATTCATTAATTGAGTTAGAAGAAATTAGTGATTCAGATGACATAACTAATGAATTATTCTATGCATCGATTGCAAGAAACCCAGCTGAATCACAGTGGAAGCTCAAGTTCGAACAGCTGCCCACAGTAGCAACAACCTTGAAACCTTCAGAAGAGCAGAACCTATCGTTGGATCTCAAGCCTTTACCAGACCAGCTGAAATATGCATTCTTGGGACCTCACCATACTTTTCCCGTGGTAATCTCTTCTCACTTAACTTAAAATCAAGAGGGAAGGTTATTAGAGGTCCCGACCAAACATAAAAAGGCCATAGGATCGACTTTGGCAAACATTAAGGGTATAGACCCTTTGATTTGTACCCATAAGATCTATTTGGAAGAGGATGCCGGACCATCTAGGGAAAGGCAGAGGAGACTTAATCCCACAATGAAAGAGGTAGTGAAAAATGAAGTGCTTAAGCTCTTAGATGTGGGTATTATTTACCCTATCTCTGACAGTAGGTGGGTCAGCCCCATCCATGTGGTCCTAAAAAAATCAGGGTTGACCGTGGTAAAAAATGAAGAAAATGAATTGATACCTACAAGGGTGACCACGGGATGGAGGATGTGCATTGACTATAGGAAGCTTAATTCCTCCACAAGGAAAGACCACTTTCCCTTACCATTCCTGGACCAAGTCTTAGAGAAGGTTGCTGGAAATGCATTCTATTGTTTATTAGATGGGTTTTCAGGCTATTATCAGATTGAAATATAGCTCCTGAGGATCAAGAGAAAACCACCTTTACCTGCCCCTTTGGGACCTTCACTTTTAAAAGGATGCCCATTGGGCTGTGTAATGCTCCAGCAACTTTTCAATGATGTATGCTTAGTATATTCAGTGATTTAATTGAAAATAGCTTAGAAATCTTCATGGATGATTTCTTTGTTTTTGGAAGCACTTTTGAGAAATGTTTAACTAACTTGCAAGTTGTTTTGTCCAGGTGTGAGGAGAAGAATTTACTGCTCAACTGGAAAAAATGCCATTTTATGGCTCAGCAGGGTATAGTGCTAGGGCATATAGTGTCTTCTAAGGGTATTGAAGTAGACAAGTCAAAAATTGAGACAATTTCCAAACTTCCCATACCTAAAACAGTGAGAGACATTAGGTCATTTTTTGGGCATGCAGGGTTCTATAGGAGGTTTATAAAAGGGTTTAGTTCCATTTCTAAACCCTTATGTAAATTGCTCATGCATCATAATGATTTTGAGTGGACCACAAACCAACAATCTGCATTTGAGCAACTCTTTGAGTTGCTCACTACAGCCCCCAGATTGGACCCTACCCTTTGAAATAATGTGTGATGCTTGTGAATATGCCATAGGAGCAGTGCTTGGCCAGTGTGGAAATAAGCAGCCCCATGTCATTTATTATGCTAGCAAGACTTTGAATGGGGCCCAGAAAAACTACTCAACCACAGAGAAAGAGTTGCTTGCAATAGTTTTTGCCTTGGACAAGTTTAGGGCATACATCCTTGGGTCACCTGTGGTCATTTACACTGACCATGCAGCTTTGAAATATTTGTTAACTAAAAAGGATGCGAAGCCAAGACTGATCAGATGGGTGTTGCTCCTCCAAGACAATTAAAGACAAGAAAGGAGTGGAGAATGTAGTGGCTGATCACTTATCCAGGCTCACTTTCATAGAGGCTACATCTCTCTTAGCTATTTCTGACTCTTTCCCTCATGAAAATATTTTGTCAGTTGAGTCTATCCCTTGGTATGCTAATATTGTGAACTTTTTGGTGACAGGAATGACACCTTCACAGTGGACTACCCAAGACTTGAAGAGGTTCAAAACAGAGGTCAAGTATTTTTTTTATGATGATCCTTACCTGTTTAAGTATTGTTCTGACCAAATCATTCGTAGATGTGTTCCAAACATTGATATACCCTCAGTTCTCACTTCCTGTCACACTGAACCCTGTGGTGGACGTTTTTTTGCTAAAAAAACAGTTGCAAAGATACTTCAGTCTGGATTGTAATGGCCACACATGTTTAGGGATGCCTTTGAGTTTTGTAAAAGGTGTGCAAACTGTCAAAAATTGGGAGGAGTCACTAGAAGGAACATGATGCCCTTACAACCAGTTTTAATCCTAGAAGTTTTTGACTGTTGGGGTCTAGATTTTATGGGACCCTTCCCTCCATCCTTTGGATATCTATATATTCTGGTTGCTGTGGACTATGTCTCTAAGTGGATAGAGGCTATTCCATGCAAAAAGAATGACCATCATGTTGTACTCAAATTTCTGAAAGACAACATTGTATCGAGGTTTGGCATGCCAAAAGCTGTTATTAGTGACAATGGGTCACACTTTTGTAACAAACCCATGGAAGCCCTCCTGAAAAAGTATGGAATTCAACATAAGGTGTCCACACCTTATCACCCACAGACAAATGGTCAAGCCGAATTAGCCAATAGAGAAATTAAACATATCCTTGAGAAAATCGTGAACCCAAACAGAAAAGATTGGTCATTGAGGTTAACTGATGCTTTGTGGGCTTATAGAACTGCTTATAAGACAATTCTTGGCATGTCCCCTTATAGACTAGTCTATGGTAGGGCATGCCATCTCCCTATTGAGTTGGAACACAAAGCATACTGGGCTGTAAAAAGGTTTAATTTTGACATGGATAAGGCTGGCTCTGTGAGAAAACTGCAGCTTTCTGAACTAGAAGAATTAAGAAGGGATGCCTATGAGAATTCTAAGCTAACTAAGGAACATATGAAAACTTTGCATGACAAGAACATTCTCAGGAAATCTTTTGAACCCAATCATCAAGTTTTGCTTTATAATTCCAGACTTCATTGATTTCCTGGTAAATTAAGGTCTCGTTGGAGTGGACCTTATGTTGTAAAAACCATTTGGCCCCACGGTGCTATTGAAGTTGTAAACCCTCAAAATGGAAACACTTTCAAAGTGAATGGTCAAAGGCTAAAACCCTTTCTGACTAACTTTTTACCTGAGGTTACAACCCGTTTGTTGCAAGATCCCATCTACCCTACTGCTCAGTAGTTCCTTTCAGTTTGTTTTAGTTTTACTCCATTCTGTTGTTTTGTAGGCTTTCTTTTATCAAATACTTTTGTTTATTTTTCTTCATTTTCTCTCTTTTTACCTACAACATAATCCAGGTATTCTTTCTGTTCTTTCCTTGTCCCTTACCTTCAGTCTACTCATTGAGGACAATGCATATTTTTAGTTGGGGGGTGGGAACAGAGTTTAGAATCAGAACTATTTTTTTACACAATCACGAGTCAGTACACATCACATCAGTTGTGTTGAAACTTGAGAGCAGAAAGTTTTTTTTTTTTTACTCATCAGTTTTATTTTCCAAATTGCTATGCTAAAAAATTTTATGCCTGAGGAAAGAACTTTTGGAATTATGAGTTTTTGTAGCATCTGAGGACTGATATGTGAATTCAAAATAGATGTTTATCCATTGGTGGGTTGATTTAGTCAGGATTGTGTTGCTTAAAACAGTGGGTTACACTTACACTTGAATTACCTTGGTAACCCCATTGTACCATAAGGGAGCATTCATCAATGTAGCTGTAAGGAGCTCTAATGAATTATATCCTAATGGCTTAGGAAGAGATCAACAGTGTATTAAATGAGAAAATGGACAAGCCAGGGATAAAAAAAAAAAAATCATGCATGATGTATGCTTGTGTATTGGAAAATGCTGCCTATTACTGGGGTCCTTACTAAAAAAAAAAAAATAATAGGTGCCTTTTAAAGTGTAATAACGTGAAAGCCACCATTGTAATAGTTTTGACTTAGAGTAAGATCATTGATCTTTCCTGAATAGCTGCTTCTGATGAATCTCTAGAATGGACTTTAGTGGTCAACTTTGGAAATTTTATCACAATGCACACTCAGGGTTATGCTGTTTTTGGTGGTTTCTTGTCTCCTTGGCAGATTGACTGGGTAATGTATAAATTTTTGTGGAGAATCTATATCAGATTTGCATTAGCCCTTAAATTCTAAAACCAATGGATCTGATGGATGGCATGAATCCTTATTTTTTTTTTGCTCTCATAATCACTTTATTTGCTAGAGGCTAGCAAAAAGCTAGTTGGGGGGTGTGATTAAGTGAAATAATTGTAGTAAGTAAGTATTTAAGTTAAGACTTTTGACCAGAAAATCACTACAAATGCTCACTTACACATCAATTTTTACTTAAAGGGACAATCCGAAGTCAAAAGGCAAAGAAAGGGGGTAATAAGGTCATTCTGCATTCAGGATTCCCACTACACCTTCGCACTACACTTAGGATATTTTCAGATTTTCTATTGCTCGAAACCTAACACTCTCTCTCTCTGCATTGTGCTTACAGATTCTACACTCTAGGAACCGGATGGAATTGGAGAGGATTCAGTTGAGGGCACGGCAAAGGATGAAAGGGATGAGAATAAAAGGCAAGGAAAGGGGAGTCAGAAGGGTCGTGGTTTTTGGGTATGAAAGAAAAAAGAGAAAAATGGGCCTAGGGTTTATTCTGTTCTTGAGTTTTTTTTTAGGGATGTTTTTCATTTTTGTTTTGGTTGAACTTGGGAATCCTGAGATGAAGGGGGAGTAATCTCTGAACCCTAAGTCAAGGGAAACCATCGAGCATTGTTTATTTTTAAGGGTTCTTGTTCCCAGATTGTGGCGATTTGTTTCCTTTCATTAAGTTGTTATCATTTCCAAATCAAGTCCAGGATTGGAGTTCTTTTCATATTTTTTTGATCTTTCGTTGATTGAAAGCACGTTGGATACTTAAAAAGTGAAAACTCCATTTCTCTGCATGGTTAACCGAAACTGGAATGATAGAAATTTATTGAGAATATCCTTATTATTTCTCTTGCTGTGCGTACATTTTTATCCATTATCCAAATGTTTACCCTAGATTGGATTAACATTTGTAGAAGGTAATGGGATTGTGAAATTCTTCAGCTTATTCACTGTGAGAGGGTTCCCCAAGACTTAGGTTTATTTTCTTTAGATAATCAAAGCTCTTTTCTCATCCACATTAATTTGCTTGAGTCCGTTGATACAAGTTTTATTTTAGTTTCTTTAGTAATTGGATTTGATAGAAGAGTAGGCCAATCCTACTTCACTCCTATTAAATCTTTGGGCCACTGGGAAGAGAACAACTCTATTAAAGAACTGCCCCTTGGTCAAACACAGTGTCTAAGAGGGTATTCTTTGATAGATACATTTTCCAATTCTTTTCTTTTCAGTCTTGAAGCATAAGTTGTCTTAATCCCTATGAAATCTACGTTGGGACCTTCACTACACATCAACACAGCACCTCTTGCACTTGGGAGGTAATAAAATTGGAGAACCAACAAGCATGTAAATACTTCGTGTTTCTGTCTCCCTTTGCATACCAATTCCTTTTAGCCCTTTGTTTCCACTTAATATCCTCCTTCTCAAGCAAAGTTCCAATTTCTTTCTGTAACTTCTTTATTTCAGCTGCATTAAGGCTACTCTCTTCATCTTATAACCTTTTCAGTCAGTTTTTTCCTTTATTTCTTTATTCCAATCCACTTTAAACTGCTTACTCCATCTCAGCAGTGCCCCTTTACACCTCTCTAAATGTTCTGTTATTGACATTTGTGAACCTCTCATTCCTTCATTAATCCTCTATGCCTCTTGGATTACTTCCTCACAACCCTCCTCCTTATTCCAGCTTGCTTCATATCTAAATATTCTACCACCCTTCCTTGTGAATCTGTCCCTTCTGTTCATAGTCAATAGGATTGGCCTGTGATCTGAACTCCTGCCTGTTAACACTTCCACCAAGTATTCCTTAAACAACTGGATCCATGATGGGTTTGCTACTACCCTGTCAAGCCTTTCTTTCGTGAACGAAGCATCCTCATGTCTGCTGCTCCATGTGAACTTGCTTCTCACCCACTTTAAGTCTGTCAAGGTCCCCTTCTCCAATACTTTCCTGAAATTTTCCATAAGTTTCTCTTGTCTGGGTCTGCCCCCTATCTTCTCATCATGAGTTAAGATTTCATTGAAATCTCCTAACACACACCAATACTTCGCAATTTAGACAAAAATGGAATTGTGATGCTGGGATCACCCCATAGCATGTTGCCGCCAGAAGCATAACCCCGTATCTCTTCTATTGAATCTCCTAATTGTTCCAGAGCAACTAGAAATAGATTCTTTAACCATAGAGAACCTGTTGGCTTTAATGATGACAGTAACTCCCAAAACATCACAGGGAAAAGGACTTTACTTTAAAGACGTATCTCAAAGCATCACAGGGAAAAGGACTTTACCTTAAAAATAAATGTCTCAAAATCAGAGAGAATTAACATATTTCACTCGTGAAAAAACTCACAGTTCTCTTTTTCCCCCATCTGTATGTACACCTTCAGCTCAGAAAAAAAGAAAAAGGAAAAACCCAGAAAAACTCATTCCTCTTTCTATACATAATATGAGAATTAAATTCCATAATAAATACAAATGTTGCATAATGTGTATCATGAACAAAGCTTGGGCAAGGATCTTGTATGACCGTGGCTTGATACTCTAGATTTCAGGATCTTTGCCATCTGTGTTTGCATTTTCCTACAAATTTTCTCCAATTCAATCACCCTCCATTCCATTCCTTGCAAATGTGCTCTGAGTTTCTCACTCTCAGATGAAATATCAAGTTTCCCAGCGTACAGCACAACTTGTTTACTGACTTCATCTTTCTTTCCCTCGCTTCTTACTTCAGTAGAAGTACTGGGCGAATCAGTTAATGATCTGGAATTGTTGGTACCATGGAGTAAGCTTTTGAGTTTGTATTGCTGAGAAATGAGAGCCTGGACAGCAGATCTTGATGGAAATTTTTTGTTCTGATAAAGGTGTAGGCAAGCTTCGGCTGAAAGCTTCTCATAGTTCAGTGCACAATATATTTTCATCTTCTCTTCTTCTAACAATCCTGCATGCACCTATGAAACAAATCACACTGAATATGAGAAAGCTTGAGTTTGTAAATGGTTTAAGGTTTTTAAGCTGCTGAGACCAACTACAACACAGTTATTATATGTTTATGTATGACATCAACATCTATAACAAACATGTATGGCAATGCTATTAACCTTGCTATGTAATTTCCTGGCAGTAATGCTTGTAACCATATGATGCACAAATGCTAGATATATTACTTGCAAATTTTTGAGTACTACCTCTAGATACATGTCCACAGCGCGGTAGAGTTCATCATGAAAGTTCCTCGCAGAATCTGGCAGCGCCATGGCTAGTGCCAGGAACTTTGAAGGTTTTAAACAAGGACCTGGGGCTACTTCTGCTATATACAAATCCATCAATCTAGAAACTTTCCCCAATCGCATACTGGAAACCTTGGAAATACCACCACGCATAAATGCTTTCAAAAACCTCAGAACAAGATTCACGTCATATAAGTAATTAATCCCATATGGAGAAGGAACAAGCAGATTGTCTAATGTTGCCTGATCCAACTGCAAACCAATCATACTCTCCAACTTCTTCCTGCTATTTTTGTTTATGTTCAAAGTCATGGAAACTCGAAGAATCCCAAATAAAGTCTTGCCAGAAACAGAACTCCCATGAAGGGTATAAAGCGTATCAATCAGTACTGTTTCTATAACTTTGCGCTTCTCGTCAGGTGTGGCAGTATAAAACTTGGATTTCTGGTAATAGAGAAGGAACCTACTAATGATAACATGATCAAGTTTTTGTGAGACCATGGATTTTACTACCTTTCCAACCAAAATAGGACTCAAGATCAGAAGATCTTCAAACCACCAGGTTGCTCGAGATAAACTGGACTTTAAACTCTCAGTGCTCTTACTGTCACAAGAAAACCGGAACCCAGAGCTGTCTGGGGAATTAGATGGACATGGACTTGCTTCAGTAGCTAAAGCCAGCCTCCGGGCAAGGGAATCCAAGCACTTCTGAAGTACACCTGAAGAATTCTCGACGGGAAGTAAATCTTGACATTGTTTCAAAGCGGCCAAAAGCTCAGGCCATGTCCAATAGTTGATCTCTTCAAGTGATTTCTCTGTTTGTTCTACTAAATTATTGGTTCCAGAGACCGAGTTGTTCATTTCCATGAACTGTGCAGCGCAATATAAGAGAGAGATGTTGGAAGGATTTATTTGAGTCTTGCCGTTATTGTAACAGAACCTTGACATGAGCTCAAAACACTCTGCTCCTCCGGGAAAGTCATGGAAAATCACTTTGAGGTTTCTCGTGGTAGCTTTTGATTTACCGAATAACTTGCTCACAATCTACCGGAATACGAAGCAATTATTTTCGGCAGAAAACCATCAGGGATAAGGATCATGCAAGGAAAAGAAATGCAATCTTGGAATAAAAGAGCTAGTCGAAACCAATTCCTTCAACAATTCATGGAAATAGCGTCAAAAGGAAATGAATTACAGAATCAAAGAAAGTAGAGCGAGTTCAAGCTGAAAAACAAGGAAAAGTATAAATATAATCAAGACAACCATCAGTCATTAACCAATGTAACCTTTCAGTTTCACTGTAGTTTAAATAATGCCAACAAAAAGAATAGACTCATTAAATTGTGCAAAACAAAAATCTGAGAATAAACGGAGAACTCTCCATCAAAGCCTGCAAAAGAGCTGGAGAGGTCGTTATAGATAATAAATTTATGAGAATGACGAGCAAAAGATGCCTGGAGTAGTGGATTCAATAAAGTTTGACCAAAATTTAGTTAGAGAATTTATTTTTATAAATTTAGCTAGCTAGTTTTCAACAATATCAAATAACAGACGCTCCAGATCTATTATTATTCTATTAAAATATTGATTTTAATATTTTTATTTATTTTAATTCTAATTATAATTTTTGAATATTTATTCATTATTGAAAAAATATACATTAATTTTTTAACGTTAATATTAAATTTTAAAAGAAAAAATTGGCATCATATAACACCTGAGCCTAGCGCCAATTTTTTTTGTTTTGAGTTTGAGTCGGGGCCTATAATTTGCAGAAAAGGCCCACACCCGTTTGTGTTAAACCATGAAAAACCATCTATCAGTAGTTTTTGATCACTTTTCCCCACCCCGCACGGCTCTAGTCACTCTACCCCCATGCACGTGCACGGAAAAGTGCACGTCTCTTTTCCGTTTTCATTTGTTCCTCAATCTCATATGTAAGTACACCTTATAAACCTTCATGCTCGAGGGTTACAGTAGCCTTGCTATAACTTCAGCAAGCCGCAACCCCCTTTGGAAACCCATGCACGGCAGCTTAGCCAGTCCCACCTCCAGGTCAACCCTCCACGCCGTGGTAAGCCTGCGCCACAGCCTCCACCCTACGTAAATTTCTACCCAGACCCGCACCACTGCAAGCCTATACTGGAAGCAACCTTGCTGTAGCACCTGAAGCAGTCGTAGTCTTCCTCTCCACCCTCAGAAACAGCACAAACAGTTGCCACCATCACCAACTTCCGTGGGAAGCGGAAACTGCAGTTGCTCTGTTTTGAAGCCATGGAGACAGAGCATCATTGTCAAACCGAGAGCCATGCCTTGCCACAGTTGGGCAGCGACGCCACAGTCAACAGCAACAGATGACGTCAGAGATTAAGTCTCCACTGCCCAGTGATGTGCAGTGCCACCGTCCGAAGTCCCATGCACGCCGCGTGATGCGTACAACTCTCTCTCTCTCAGTGTTATTCCACCACGAGCCATTGCAAACCACCCTTTTTCGTGTCGAAAACCACCGTAAAAGCAGCAGCAATCACTGGCTGTGACACCCTCATCACCCCGTGCCAATCGGTGAGCCCACTGACTCTCCTCCATATTTGTTTCCCTCACGGTTACTCTCTCTCTCACCCCCCGTTCTCTCTCGCCCATCTCTCTCTCTCTCTCTCTCTCTCAGAGTGTCCCGCCGTACTGGCTCAGCCACCTCCCACTCGCCTGCCCCGCCGCGACCTCTTTCAGTCACGGTGAACCCCCATACTGCATACGTAGCCTCTGCTTTCCTTCAACTAATTTTGGTTTACGTAAGTATATTACATGGTTCTAAGTTATATTTTACACTAATATTGTTAATTACTTTTTTACCCTTTGAACTGAAAGTTATGCTAAGGTGTTTTAAAAATTTTATTATGTGTTAACAAACTCTTATTTAATTATGATCACAAAAAAAAAAAAAAATTATTGTAACATGTTATTAAGTAAAGATTTATTTTAAGAGTAAACAATATTGGTGTAATGTTATTTTTACATTTTAGATATGATTTAGTCTATTAAAAAAATAGTTATGGTTTATTTTAAAATATTTTGGGATAAATATATTATCTCGTATTAAACTTTATAAGTTGTTTGCATTAATAAATAGGTCAGACTTATAAATGTTTTAGTCAAGGTTATTAAATCAACATTGATGATTTTAGAAAGTGATGATTTGTAATTTTAAGTTTTGAGGAAGTAAATAGGTTATTTTAGAAGCTTAGGATTAAATATTGAAATATGTGATTAATTGGAAATTTACGAGAATTACTTGATTATTTTATAGGTGACGATTAATTATTGTTCGACATTTTGAGGAAAATTCTGGAAAAGCTAAGAAGTCCAGGTAAGCGGGGTTCCTATGCTAGACTTTGCATTAAAATAAAATGAGCTGAGGTTATTTTTAGAAAATATACATATTTGATTATGAAAAGAAATTTGAACTACTTCAATTAATTGTTCTGCATTACTCATGAGATTCTGTTTAAGAAGAAATTATTTTCTATCATGACTAGTGTAGACATGAGCTTATTTTTGACTTTTTGTTTCTGAACTTTGAAAAGAGAGCGAATATGAAATTTTGTGTATAAATTATGTTGTGATATGATTTTGTTCTGTTCTGAAGATTTTTTGTACTCTGATATGATCTGATGTGATTTCTGAAAACCCATAGTATAACATTATGTTTCTGTTTCTGTTTCATTCTGACCTTACCACGGGTGTTAAACTGTGGCCTCTGTTCGGGTTGGTACCAACTTTTCTGTTTCTGGTGCACCCACTTTGGAAACAAAGTGGTTTTTTGTGTGGTCTTTCCTATGTGCACACTCGGGACTCCGAGAATGAATAAGGGGAAGATTCACATTCTGTTTCTACTCGGTTAGCTACCGGGGTTTGCACAACCCTACCGCGGGGGTTAAATATGGTATTTGTTCTAATATGATAAGATAAGATGTGATATTTCAGTTTATGCTATGCCAAAAGGGATTTTGATTATGAATGTTTTCGAACTTTCGCTCTGATATTTTTGATAACATGTTCTGACGCTGCATTATGAAAATGTTATTTTGACTCTGCATTCTGAAAGAAAATATTTTTTTTCTGCATTCTGAATTTTATAAATGCTCATGTTTACACACTAGTATATGTCCTCTGCTTACTGAGTTGTTGATAACTCACCCCTTATCTCCATATATTTTCAGATAATTTTGATTGTTCAGCTGGAGAACAAGAGTATGAAGTTTTAGCAAGGTGTGATGATCGAAATGGAATAAGTGCCTGAGGGTACAAGTGCTTATTTGAGAGTCGTAGTTGGTAAACTGATTTTATTTTTCAGGTATTTTGATTTGATGAGTTAAGGATAATTTCAAGTTTTGGAGAGTTTTAATTTATGTTATTGAGATTTTCTTTATTGTCCCTATGAAGGAACTTAGATATTTGGATTGATTAAATGGATTAATATTTTATGGGATTTTCTGGATTTTATAGTTGTGTTATTTAAGTTGATTTTAGGTATTAAGAGTTAACTCTCCAGACCTTCGGGATCGGGGCGTTACACATCAACTAATAATAATATTACAGAACTAGAACTTAAAGCACTCTAGCAAGATAATGCGACGTCATTAAAATGATGACTAATGGAGACTGGCCGCCTTCTGGGATTGAGTTTGAAATTTGGATCCTTCGTGCTTTTGAGACAAAGATGAGTTTTCTGAAGTTATGAGCTCGTGCGAAGCAGATAGCACTCGGGAGATGGGAGAGAGAATTTTTTATGTCAAAATAATATTTGACTAGTAATTTGAACTCAACAGATTTAACTAATGAAAATTATCAAAATTAAAAGTATTATAGCTTTGTTAAATTCACTACAATAAATTTTTATGCAATTTAATTAAATTTTAACTAAAATATAATTTTGTTGAGTCCGAAGGGTTAAAAGAGTAATAGATGCCATGAAAGCAACCCTCAGTCCTCCTCCTTCCTTCTTAAAAGGAGTGAATAAAACAAATAAAGGTATGAACATTTCAGCTCCGTAACAATAGCATTATATGAGAAAAGAAGCAATACAAAGATGCCTTGTCGTCAATGACGAGAAGCCAGAGTAAAGGAAGAAAAGCTATAAACCTATGCCCCACATCACTGCAATGTAGGTGCAAATTAAAAGTTGACGGAAGAGGTACGTTTATAATCATAAAGGAAAATGAAGAATAACATGGAGAAAAAAAATAAATAAATAGTGAGGAAGTACGAATCGTGGGACTGTGACTCCATTACCAGAAGATAAAATAAATCAATCGACAATGATAAAGACGCAAAGGCACCCAAATACAAACATATAACAGACCATAAACTAAGCGAAAAACAAAACTCAGAACAAGTAACCAGAGAAAAATCCAGACCAGTAAATTCGTGAACAACTATCTGAACACACAGTTGAAGAAGTGATTGCGTAGAATAAGATTTGCCAGTAAACATGGGATTTTCGAGAAATGATTTAAGAAAAAATAGATATTAAATAGAAAAGCGGCATGGAAAGGCAGAGCACAGAAGTGAATTACCTTGTCCACAATGAAAGTCTCTTCCCCATTGACATCCACTTCAAGATTACAGCAAACAGCTTCCATTCTAGTCCAAATAATAAACACCAAAAAAGCACACCACAAACCAGAGTCCTTTTTTGGAACTTTTATCAGAAAGAGAGAACGAAAGGAAAAGACTTCAACAACCCAACAGAGATGTAGACCTTAGAAGGAGCACTGGAGGACATATTCCTAGATGAGCAAGAAGACAAGAACAAAAGAGAGAAAAGGACTCGAATTGGTGAAGAAGCAATGCGGTTTTCGACTGAGATACAAGGACAAGACTCAAAAAGAGTGCAAAAAGCAACGAGGTGGATAAGACACGGAAGGGCAGAGATAATACAAGACTGGGCAGGGAGTTGGAAAGAAGAAAACAGTTGGTGTGTCTGTGAGCAGTGACCACAAAGCTTTATCTGACATTCCTTAAAAAACCTATCTATCTATATCTTAGAATATAACCAATTGTTTATGTGTAACTGTGATTTTCTTCTACGCTTAAAACTCAAGCTTTCTTGCTGGCTTTTCTCTTAGTCCATGTTCATCGCTGCAAGTCTCTATAGCTGTGCACCCACTACATTACTTTATCCTCTGATGTCTCTCTCTGTGTTATGTCAAATGACTAAAATGCCTGTATGGACTGACCTTTTATTTATTTATTTTTACAGTAGTTTAGAAACCCACTAGGATTCGAATCTTTGCTGGACAAATCAATGGATCGTGTTGTGGTAGTTACCCTCGTTCCCAATTCACGGGTTGTTGGATCCACATTGAAAATGTAAATTTCAAGAGTTTGGCTAACATTATGAGAGATAATAGACATCATCTTGAGTTTAAATTTTGTGAGTTGTTAAATGTAAAATATTTTAAATTTGTTTGGAGTTTGTAATTTAGTGTTTTAGATAAGTCAAAACTTATAATTTCGAATCTCAAGATTCTTATCTTATCCATTGTAAAGTTTGAATTTGAAACGGTTACAAGTCTGTAAAGATAGTTTCATGCGGTTAGCAAATTGTTAGCAAAACCGTCTTGACAAATTCAATCCGTCAGCAAAATTTCATTGGGATTTGGTAACTACTTCTAAAAATATATTTAAATTGTTATACTAATTAGGAACATTAGAGATTCAATTCTGGAGATTGTTTAGAAAGTAGGGTTTTCCTACTAAGTAGAACTTTTTAGAAATATATTTAAATTGGCATACTAAATAGAAACAATAGGGTTTTACCTTTACATTTTTTTTAAAGGATTTTCATTCGGTACCAACTTCTTTGTTATGCAATTGATTTAATTTATATTAATGTTGTTCTTATTGAATAATTTACATGAATATTAATTAACAAATTGATTGATATAATTGGTAGACCTTTGGAAGTTTTACTGTACAGGGGTATTTGGAAAATCTCACACGTACTTTTTTAACATACTAATTACATGTTTGTAAATTGTAAAGATAAGTGACGAAAGAACAAAGATTCGTAAAAGTTCATATACTAATTAGATGTATGTATTCCCAATTGAAATACAAATACGCAATCTTCTTATATAATATATCATGTCAATTAAAATTAATGTGTATATAAACAATTTAAACTACATGTCACATAGTGATTGGATATGAGTATGAGTGGTAATAATGACATGACCCAAGAACATGACCCATGAACACGACATGAAATAAGCGGTTTTGAGTTTTATATAAATAAGTTTGGGTCAAAACAGGTTGACCTAATAAGACACGATTAATAAATGGATCAATTGCTGATCAACTCGTAATCAACCCATATAACACGAATAAATTCTATTTTCAAATTTTGTAATGTTTAAATCTTAGTCTTATATGTCTTTTTTTGCTGTTGGGAATATGTAATATTAATATTAGTATTCGAGTACTTAATATATCAAACTATTAAGATTTTTCTATTAATATATAATTTTATTTTATCAAAATATTAATTTTCTTATATATTATTATTATTATTATTATTTGACTACATAGTATCTCAAACCATTTATATGAAACAAGTTGAAGTGGACTAAATGGGTCAAACAGGTTGAAACGGGTTAAATGTGTCCAGGTTAACCCAATAAAAGTTAATTCCAAAACGAGTTAAGAGAGTTTTCACATGTCACCCATTATTTATATGGGTCATACTTGGGTTTTAAGGTTTGATTCATTTAATTAAACAGGTCATGTTCGGGTTGAGCCATATAGTCTAATGCTCGTGATTTGTTACGATAAGAACATAGCCCACGAATACGAATTGCCATCCCTGGATATGAGTACCATGTCATCCAAATTATGGAAATACCTAATAATTTTTCCTCCCACATTCAATACAACTATGAGAGGAGGAAGGAGCTGAAATGCTAACTTTTTATTATTTTACTATATGGCTTAGAAATCATTTTTTAATTTATTTTTTGTCTTTTCCCTTTTACAATAAAAAATGAATAATTTCCTACCCTCTAGCTATATCTTTTTTTTTGAAAAAAACATATCTTCATTACTTAACCAGTGTTATGGCCTTCAACCATTACAAGAGGCATAATACTAGTATCTACATAGCCTATATAAAAAATTTCTTGACTCAATGAGACTGCTTTTTTGGCTAGTTGATGTGCCACTTTGTTAGCATCTCTTCTCACATGTTGAATTTTTCAGTTTGTATCTAGTAATGTGGCCTTGATATCTTCCACCAAGTAGCTTAGTATCTCATTCTGCATTGTGCTTTGTTTCATAGCAGTTACTACCTGATTTGAGTCCCCTTCGAAATTGACATTTTGCACGTTCAGTTCCTTACACATTGTTGCAACCGTGAGTAACCCCCTAGCTTCTGCAATATTTGGCTATGAACAGAAATGAATTGGTTGCATTAGGTGTCTAAATCCTCAGCCTCACTGTCTCGAATAACCAGTCCAATTTTAATTGTAGTCTTCCTTTCTGACAGCTACATCCCAGTTAAGTTTGAGCCATGTAAATGGTGGTGCAATCCATTGAATGCTAGCTTGTTGCTGCATCCTCCTGTACATACCTTCTTGCTGATTTTGTACCTGTTTGAAATCCTGTTGTGCTTGCTTAGCTTTATTGGTTAGTGCTTCTGGGGATAGAAAATCACCTTCAAAAATCCATTTGTTCCTCCTCTGCCATATTGCCCTTGTTATTTCTGCAAATAAATTGATCTCTTCCTGATTTGTTCTATGAAGCAAGTGAAGAAAAATGAAACCAAAGTCTGCATCTGTAATAGAAGCTTTATGTATTTTCTTGCTTCCTAACCCCCAAACATCTTGTGCAGATGGACATGACCAAAGAACATGAGCAGGTGTTTCAGTTGCATTATGACAGATGGGGCATAATAGATTAGTTGCAATCTTCCTTTTGTGTAAATTCTGTTTTATTGGTAATGCATCAGTAATGGCAGGCCAAATGAATACTTTGACAGAATTTTTTGTTTGTGGCTTCCAAATTTGTTTCCACAATTATCTCTAAACCCCTTTAATTGAAGACCCCCCTCTGATTTTGTTGTTGTTGTTTATACATGTGATATGCACTTCTCACAACAAAGTCTCCTTTTGCTGTGGCTTTCCATACCAACCTATCTTCTCTAGCACAATGTGACACAGGTATTTCAAGTATTTCTTTGATCTCTTCCTCATTGAAAGCCGATTTTAGTAATTGCATGTCTCACCATCCCTCGTTGTGTTCAATTAAATTTGCCACTTTGCATTTGCTGGCAGAACTCTCATTGGAGACTGAATGCTGCATAGTCTAGTTGTTGGGATCCATTTATCAGTCCACACTTTTATTTTTTCTCCATCTCCTACTCTCCATATGCAGCCTGCTTTAACTATGCCAATTGTCGAGTATAAGCTCCTCCAAACAAATGAGGGTCTTGATCCAAGTTTGGCCTGTAGAATGGATGAACTAGGGAAATAGATTGCTTTTATTATTCTGGCTGCCATTGATGATGACTGAGTAAGAAGTCTCCAAACTTGTTTAACTAGAAGGGGTTGATTGAAACTCACTAAATCCCTAAATCTCATTCCTCCTGTTTTGCTCAAACTCAAACTCTGCCAGCTTTTCCAGTGAACTTTTGAATTATTTTGCTGAGAACCCCACTTTGGAATTATTTTGCTGAGAACCCCACCAAAAATTTTCCATCAATGCATTTAGTTTATAGCATAGTGTCTTAGGTAATGAAAAAACACTCATACTATATGTAGGAATACCCTGAATGATAGCCTTAATTAAAATCTCCTTACCAACCTGTGACAGAAATTTGTCCTTCTAATTCTCAATTCTCTTGCAGACTCTTTCAACAATGCCTTGGAATTCCGTTAGTTTAGACCTTCTAATGAAAGATGACAATCCCAAGTACTTTTCTAGATTAGTAGAAGCTCTTAAACCAGCATTTTCCATGAGACAATTCTTGGTCAATTGCTTAGTATTTGTGCTGAAAAACAATGATGTTTTTTGTCTGTTGAGTTGCCATCCAGAAGCCAGTTTATAACCATGTAGAATTTGATTCAATCCTGCCCATTCCTGTAGAGAAGCCCTAAAGAACAACAGACTATCATTTGCAAAGAACACATGGTTCATCTTTATGCTCCCTCCTGCCAATGGAACCCTCGAAAGTATACCTTACTGTTCTGCTTGGATCAGTTTAGTAGTTAATGTTTCAGCACAGATTATGAATAAAAAAGGGGATAATGGACAACCTTGTCTTAACCCCCTTGATGGTTTAAAAACTTCTTGAGGTACCCCATTAAGCACACTTGTAACACCCCACTCATTCCTTCTTACGAACGCTCATTCTTTTTGACGTAAGCAAATTCCGAGAATGAAAATTATGTAACAGTCCGCCCCTTCTCTCTAGCGACTATGAGCCTCGTTATGTGTGCCGAACCCCAATGGCATGTTTTCAAAGATACTATGTGATTTCTAAAGTACGCCTAGTGTTTTAAATGTACTGAAAATATTTATATAGAGTATTTACAGTGTTATTGAACTAAGCTTGATTTTAAATAAGACAATTATAATATTTTTGAAAAGCTCAAAAATATTATAATTGTCAGAAATAATTCAATTATTTAAAATATTAAGAGATGTAAATTATGTTGAAAGCTTTAATTAATTAAATGGTTTATTCTTTTAAAGATATTAAATAAGACTTCATCATTTTATTAATGATGAAAGAATATTATTTTATAAACTAAAGTTTAGTTTAAATAATATTCTACCTTAATTCCTCTTAGTGCTTTTAATTAAGTTAATGTTTACGCATTTTCAAATCCGTGTTTTAATTCTCTACCGTTAGATCATTTTGAAGATCCCAAGATAAAGGGATCAGGATTAAAACCCAGACCCTCTCTCTTTCTCCCTCACTTTTCCCTCCTCTCTCTCTCTCTCTCTCTCTCCTCCCTCTCCCCCAGCGTGCATCATAAGTCTTTCCCCCCTCTCACCCAATTCTTCCATAGCCCAGCCCGGCGCTGCCGTGCACTGCCTGGCCTCACTGCCACCACCATCGGCGTCCTCTCCCACCAGCGAGCTCCCATTGGCAAGCCCAGCTCCCACCTCACAGCCGTTCTCCCCCACTCACGCACGCAGCCTCTCACGCATGGTTTCACTGTGCGCAGCCCTTTCCACCACCGTACGCGGCCACCAATGGCCACTCACCACCATGAGCTCCCTCTTTCCTTCTCCTTCCCCTTCCTCCTCCGCTTGACCTGAGGCCCATAGCCTCCCTCACACGCACGGGCACTCTCCCTCACACGCAAAGGTTTATGACCCTTGCACCGCCGTGCGTGGCTACCCAGGCCGCCGTACCACCACCAGAGCTTCCTCTGGCCACCATCAACCTACCCCAACCACCTATAGCCCCGATCTACCCCTCACGTATGCCCCCTCTCTCTCACACTCTCACAGAATCTCCCTCCACCTGTTGGCTTCGATCTGCCGCCGTAGGCCGCTGTGCCGCCTCCACCTCGCCATCGTAGCTCCATCAGCAACCTCCTGGGCTCCCCATGGCCAGCCATGACCAGCCAAGCCCCTTTCCATTTTCCATGCCTTAAGCACACGGGTTCCCTTGGAAACCCACGACTTCGCCATGTTTTGCCCTCACCGCCACTAGGAGGCCACCCTCAGCCTCCCTTGACCTTCTTAGCCTAACCCTAATTCCAAACCACCACTTTATGTGGTGGACAGCCACCATACATGGTGGGTAGCCACCGTACTCAGTTTAGCCGCCACGTACAACTCTTATGACATCATCAACCGTGACGGTCAGTGAACAATGCACGGGTTAACCCCGACGATGGTATAATCCTCTCTCCCTTGTCATTTATGTTATCTGTTAGTTGGTTGGTTGGTTAGGTTATGGACTGTGCTGTTAGTATTGTGGAGTTCATTGTATTGTGATGTGCTGTGTAATGAAGTGTTGGGCATTCTGTGTGGTGAAGTATCGGGCGTAGTTGGAAAGTATGATGTGTAGTGTTGTGGATTGTGCTGTAATGGTGGCGTGGCGTCGTGTGGATTGGGAAGAGAGTGTGTACTCTCGTGGCGTAGTGTGACATAAGGAAAGTATATGTAAAATATACCCTCCTAGCGTCTTGTAGAATGAGAAGAGTACACGTGGGGTGTACTCTGTCTGGCATAGTGTGCATGAAGGGAGTATACGCGGAGTGTACTCAACGTGATGGAGTGATGCACCATATGGCGGGTATGTCGTAGTGGTGATGTAGCGTAGTGTGTGTGAATAGAGTACACGTGGAGTACTCCATAAGCTGTAGCGACACATAGTGTGGCGTGTCACAGAGATAAGGATGGTTGTGTGGTTGATGGGCGTAGAGCGTGGTGAGTAGTGTCGGGAATTATGGAACAGTATCCCGAAGTAGCTGTGATGTGGCCTGTAGTCTGAGGTGACAAGTGTCACCGTGATTGATTTACGACTGGGAGTTTGTGTGAAGTGGCAGAACAAGTGTAAGAGTGCGCAACAGAAGCATGACTGGAGAATGTCACAAAGTGACATGATTACTGGCAGTCATGCTTGTGATGGGTGAGGAGTTAGTGTGAGAATGGTGTAGCAGGAACGTGATGAGATGTCATGCAGTGACAGGAGTATGTGAGGGACTGTACTCATGATGAGTAAAGAGTTGGCGTAGATATGGCGTAGCGAAATGTCAGGTGACGTGACAAGGTCACGGTGTAGCTTGAGAGTAATCTCGAGGTATATGACGTGACTTAAATCGTAGTATGAATAGAGTCTTGTAGTGTTAAGTGTTGGGATGAACTGTCAAAAGGGACGGATAGCATGAAGAGTCATGCTAGCCGGGTGATGAGAATGCAAAGTGTCATATTTTTCTCCCTTAATGTTTAGTCTTTTATACTTATTTGGTGCCTAAATGTACTCATTATTCTTATATTTTTATTTAGGAAGCAAACAGAGTCGTTTAATGCAAAACGAAGTTAATTGGGAGGTTCCGGACAGTTTCGACACTTCTTCGTAATCTGGGCATAACTTTCTCATACAAGATTCAACTGAGATGATTCAAGATGCTATGGAACCCCAAGACAAAGATATAAAACTTTTATGTTTTGAGTTTTGAAATATACTGGCTGCATAAAGGTCGAAATCTGGCTTGAAGTTGACGCACCTGCATTGCTGACGTTTCAGAACGTTCGGCCTTATCGTGCAATTCAAATATGCGATTTAATTGGAGATGTTTTGGAGATCTGGTGCATGAAAGTTATAGCTGGAAAACACCACTTTCCTAGTTATATTAGGACTCTATTTTATTTTTAATATTTATTTTAATTAAATCAAATTTGGATATGGTTATTTGAGGATAATGTTTAGGATATTTTAGGAGATTTGAGAGGATTCTAAAAGGGGGGGGGGGTGGACGTGTAAAAGAAAATGATCATTATACTAGGGCATCTCTCTCCCCTCTTCTCTAACTTTTCCTTCCAGTTTTCATGATGGGTTTGTGTAGCTAAACTTTCATAATTGGTCGAAGGAAACAGAAACCTCGAAATCAATAAAACTGTGAGATCTGATTTGTTTTTAGTATTCAATTTATGCTTTGAGTAACGAATGTTTTTCTATGCCTATTTTCATGATTGTCTCGTTTAATTACAAGGAGGCCTACTAGTTTATTATTCGTTGCAATCTACTGCTAGATTAGATATCAAATTCGTAATTGTTTGATCCCTCTAATTTGTGAAGCAACTAAGATTTGATGATTTGTTGCATCAGAAATTATTAGATCTTATGAAGAATGCTCGACGAAATTAAATGCAACCGCTTGTGCTTGTATTGTTTAGCTTCATCGATCTCTCTAATTCTTAAGGCGGCTACTAGATTAAACCTTTAGCGCTTGTCTTGGGTTGTTTAGTAGTTAGGGTTAATTAGATCGCGTGTTTTCTAATTAACTGCGTCTAAGGAGAGATAGGAAAATAATTTTAACAGTGAATATTCAAAGTATGAATTAATATATATTTGCATCGATGATTAGTTGTAAAATTCCGATGGTGGATGTTGACTTAGACCAAGGTTTATTCTTTTGATTGATTTTAATACTTTAATCTGAATTGTTTCTTAGTTGTTCTTCTTAAAATTGTTTTCATTATACTCAAACCCCCCCTTCCAATCCTTGTTCACGTAGAATAAAACTAGGTTAAATACTCTCCGTGGGAACGATCCTTACTTGCACTACTACATGTATTTTTAGGAGTATAGGTTTTATTTTTTGTTGCCTGCGACAACACACCAAATTTTGGCGCCGTTGCCGGGGAGTGATTCTATTTGATTTTTGTGCTTCTTGTGATACTTACTTCGTTCTTGAAATTTTTGAAAAAAAAAATCGTTAGTTTTCGATAGTTATTTTTATTACTCTAGACTTATCCTGATTTGTTTTTCATGGTTTATTAGAATTTCCTTGATTGTTTATGATTGTAACTTGATCTTCTAATCAAGGTGATTTTTAGTGAGATCTAGAAATAGAGAGAACTTTGCGCAGGTTAAGGAAGGAAGCTCGGAGAAATTCTAAAAAGAACGATCTGACTCTTGATTCCCTATTTGCTAGCAGTTATGATTTGGAAGAGGAGGAAGTCATGGCTGGAAATCGAACTTTGAAAGAGCTTGCCGCCCCTGACTTGAATCGACAACCTTTATGCATAACGTTCCCTACTTTAGATGCTACTACTACTTTTGAATTAAAATCTAGACTAATACATCTCTTGCCCACTTTTCATGGCCTTACAGGTGAAGATCCTCACAAGCATTTAAAGAAGCTTCATGTGGTATGTACGAGTATGAAACCCACGAGGGTGACTGAAGAGCAAATTAAATTAAGAGCCTTTCCGTTTTCTTTGAAGGATTCGGCTAAGGATTGGCTCTATTATCTACCCTTCGGGAGTATTGTCACATGGAACGAGATGAAGAGGTTGTTTTTGGAGAAATATTTCCCAGCTTCAAAGGCAGCCAACATTCAAAAGGAAATTTGTGGTATAAGGCAGCACAATGAAGAGTCCCTACATGAATACTGGGAACGTTTTAAGAAATTATGTGCAAGCTGCCTCCATCACCAAATTAGTGAGCAGCTACTTATCCAGTATTTCTATGAGGGCCTTCATTCCATTGATAGGAGCATGATTGATGCTGCTAGTGGAGGAGCTTTAGTGGATAAAACTCCCAAGGCTGCTAGAAACTTGATTGCAAATATGGCGGCCAATTCTCAACAGTTTGGCACTAGGCTTGACCTTCCATCTAAGCATGTTAATGAGGTAAATATTTCCTTCCTTGAACAAAAAGTTGTGAGTCTAACTTCTCTTGTTCGTCAAATGGCTGTAGGTAATATACAAGCAGCGAAAGCTTGTGAGATTTGTTCGGTAGTAAGGCATCCAACCGATATGTGCCCAACTCTTCAAGAGGAGCCCATTGAGCAAGTGAATGTGGCGGGTGGTTTTCCTGGACAACTGCAAAGGAAATATGATCCCTATTCGAACATGTATAACCCGGGATGGAGGGATCACCCCAATCTTAGCTATGAGA